>NW_019416395.1:246904-368629 GCF_000390285.2 Anoplophora glabripennis | reverse complement strand
GATTATGCCACCTACTCAACACCACCCAGTATGTGTCAATCAAAGCGCATGCAAGACCCCGTAGAACTTACAAGACACACTTTGAAGGAACCACAGCCATAAAGACCGGGAACACGTGGCATGCCCTGGGGTTTTCAAAAACATAAACGAGTATGGCATATTACTCACAAATTCACAAATCATTAAACAAATATATTCAAGCTAGCACACAGATATAATCGACCTTATTCGGGCGCTGGCCAGACACCACTGTCTCAAAGAACACCCTCTCTGTTTCGGCATCCTGAGCTACATCTTTGTATATACCCATAAATTACATTATTCAAGGGCACATAAATACTTGGCTGGCGCATTCCGTGTATACAGCAGAGGTTTGATTCAAAGCAACCACGATAGTTTCATTTCATAATAAAATATATATTGATTCGTACTATTACAACACATCAAAAATAAACAAGTGTTACATTCGGCCAACCTGATATTGGTTGCGTCCCCGCAACCTATTCCGACTCGCTGCTTTCGGATAGAATGGGCAGTGAAACACCATCCTCATCACTGTCTTTCATTCCTCTCATAATGCTGGGTTTTTGGTCTGCAATTGCGGCATCTAAGGTTGCAGCGGGATGCTTTATGCCCAGGTTCTTGACATATAAAGCACGTCGAGAATCTATTATCTCGCATGTTTTGTTGTACTTCGTCCCTCCTCGGCACATGTCTAGCCTCTTTGGAGGTACTTGGCTGAGATATGTCACAGTTTTTGAGGAATATCAATAAATTCTCCGTTTCAGAACAATCCTTGGCTGTTGCAGCTGACCGGATGTTGTTTTCTGATATACCTCCTATTATGCATGATACAGCGTCTGATCCAAATATCTTGCATTCATTGAGTAGTGCTAATTTTTCGTAGTAATAGACCAAGTAACTTTCATTCTGTTGTTTCCTACGATTTATCATTTTTAACAGTTTTTCATGGAAATTTTGCTTTGCAGGAAATGCCTTCTTCAGTTCTTCCTTCGCGTTCGTCATCTATACAAAAATTCTAGGTTGTTAACCATTGGGCAAAGTCCATCCCTGGCGTTCTGGGGATAATGAGGTTTCACTTATAACATCAAAAACAAGCTGTGCACATGTGTTATCGACCACCAAATTTGCGTCATGTTGAAGTTAATNTGTGGTATCATTGGATTCAGAAAATTATGCAGATTTCAGAAATGTAATAATATACAGGGTATTCCATTTGAAAATCGAAAGTTGTTATCACTTCCGGCGAAACCGGAAGTGGAAAAAAAATCATTTGTAGATTAAAAAGTGCCGCTTATTATGTATATGGAGTATCCCAAATTTCAATCAATTACCTTTAAAACTAACGGAGATACGGGGGGTGTACCATGATCCTGTTACACCTGATATAACTCAACAAACCTGCGTCATTTTAATTTCCACAATATACGCCAAATGATTGCAAATATTATTTGCATACCCTTTCTTATCCAGTTTTTATATAAATCTGCTTATCTGCACTTAAGAAAATTAATGAATACGGATTTATTACCATAATTTCCATGAATATAAGGAAATTACGCCTATGGTTGATTTAAAAAAGTTGAATACTATTTCTATATCTACACTTCATCAACCGCTGATGCTGATAAACAGCTATTTACGATATTGAAGAAATTGTAATTTTTAAGGTATAAATTTGGAAGCACTGATATGAAAACCTTTAAATTCAAGTCGACAGATTCGGTCATTATATTATTAAAGTTACAGGTCGAGATAGTTAACCTTAAAACTTGAACAATATCAGAAGCGTCCTTTATAAACCATTAAATACTGCAGCAAATAAAAAATTCTATTCATTTTTTCAGGTCATCTGAACAACATACAGAACGTCCGGAAATACCCATAATTCTTAAAATAGAACGCATGAAAGAAGTGACCCTGGCTTCTGGATTCACCAGTTGGTCAGGGCAGGAGATAAGAAAGAGCCTAACAGAATATTTAGTAGGATAGAGATCCAAGCAAATTATATCATTATTTCTGAGCACGTTTTTGTAAATAATAAATTCACAGGGTGGGCTAAGTACGAAAACCATGTGTAAAATAGATGTTATTGTTGGTATTGTTACCTTTTATACATGGGTCATCACAAAGCAGTTATCTCGACAACAGCCGGGTCATTCGTCAGAAATTAAGAGGGTATATGAAATAAATAACAAAATTACTGTTCTGTCAATAAAAACAAATAAATAGGTAACTCACCGGGGGGTTTCACTCCCCCTAACCTTAGGATTCAAGGTTTATCCCTCCATACGATTCCATTATATCAATTAGTAACTATGTATCATTCTTTCTTCAACAACTAGCTAGTGTCACCTGAAATAAGTCGAGGCTCCCCCGGACGCCAACTAGTTAGCATCCCAACTACCGGGTGTGTGAGTCTCACTATTATAAGATTATGCCACTTACTCAACACCACCCAGTATGTGTCAATCAAAGCGCATGCAAGACCCCGTAGAACTTACAAGACACACTTTGAAGGAACCACAGCCATAAAGACCGGGAACACGTGGCATGCCCTGGGGTTTTCAAAAACATAAACGAGTATGGCATATTACTCACAAATTCACAAATCATTAAACAAATATATTCAAGCTAGCACACAGATATAATCGACCTTATTCGGGCGCCACCCTCTCTGTTTCGGCATCCTGAGCTACATCTTTGTATATACCCATAAATTACATTATTCAAGGGCACATAAATACTTGGCTGGCGCATTCCGTGTATACAGCTGAGGTTTTATTCAAAGCAACCACGATAGTTTCATTTCATAATAAAATATATATTGATTCGTACTATTACAACACATCAAAAATAAACAAGTGTTACACTTGTTCTGTAGCAATGTTAATAAACAAGTCACGAGGCGTGAATATTGAACGCCTTTTCCACATGGAAGATTAACAAGGTGCATTGTAATAGTACAATGGAGTGTATGGTACCAAAAATATCAGGTTTTTACAAACATCAGTATAGGTTTTATATATTAGATAGAAGTATATATACTTGTATATCTTTTAAAAGCACTTTAACACATGATTTGAAACATATGACTCAACTGTGGTATAAAATCAATAGTTCGTAGAAGAAGCCTATTCAAAGCAGCGAATTTTATAAAAACTTGATTAATCCTTGTTAGTGTGAAAGCCTACAAAATGCACAAATAATTAAACATGAGACCCTTAGAGAACTAGTAAGAACTGCAAAAATAACAATGTGAAAAGTAGCTGATATAAAAATTATGTACCTATTGTCATGTCGAAGATCTGAAATTGTATAATACACCGTATAAAACAGCCTTTAGTAAAATAAATTAAAGATAGGTCGTGTATGGAAAACATCCGGTGTTAATTTAGTTAATTTTGCTGAAGCCGGTTTACACAGAAACTTTACCAAAATTAATATGCAACTGTGTCATATTTACCACTAAAGGAAATGACGCACACCTTATACCAAGATTATTTTTTTAATTTTTATGCTTTTATGGTGAATGAAAACGAACCCAATGAGTCAAAATGACTCACCCCTACGATAATTCAACTATCCATCCGTTCTTTGATACGTTAATTAAAAACAGAAAATAGGAGGAAAAACATCAGATGGAGATGGCTAAAGTCGAAATACAAATAAAAAATTTAAAACAAATCTCAAGACGTCTCATCTTCTTGGTACAAATATATTTCTCATAAGCAGCAAAAGGCAGTAAAATACAGGGTGTCCGGAAAGGTCATGTCAAAAATGAAGGGGTGTACAGGGGAGCTCAAAATAGTTGTCGTACTTCATAAAAAGTTTGTTCCTATCGGGCCTCGTTGTGGAGTTATTCGCCTTCAAAGAAAAAAGTTTAAAAAACAAATTCCAATTTTAACTTCTAAGTCGTTACCATGACAACAATGAAATTTGAGTAATTAAAGTAACTCATGGTAATGTTCATTTCCAAGTTTAAACTGATAATCAAAATGCCTGGATTATACAGGAGCAGACGAAATTATCAATTTAAATTTATACATCTTTGACAGCGTTGCCAAATTGGGCATCTTTTTTTTAATAGTTCGATTCCTCTCTCACTTTGCTTTAAAAAATGGTATACCGTACTGTCAATATCTTCTACCGTTTTTGAGAAAATCGAATTTTCTTAACAACATATATTTATTGTATCAAAAAGTGATACTAACATTTTTGTAAAAATCTTGGTTTCTATAGAATTAAAAGTAAAAAGAGTAAGAAGCGAAAAAAAAGTAAGATAGTCAATATGAGCACCTTGAACTTCAATGCATTTTTCGAACTTCTCCAAATACTTCTGCTGTAATCAAAATAACATGTGTTCTAATGATGTCGGCGTATGTAATTATTATGGGATTTAATCATTCTTCCCTACTATTTATAGGAGTTTGATAAACAAGACTTTTAAGATGGCCCCAAAGACAAAAATCGAGAGAACTAAGATCGGGACACTAAGGCAGCCACGAAAAAGGACTACCTCTACCGATCCAGCGATTGCGAAATGTGGTATTTTAATAAGCCCTTTCTTGCGCTGCTAAAATGAGATGGTGCACCATTGGGCATAAGCCATTTCAAATATTTAAAGGGACGTCTTCTAATAACGGGTATTCTTGCAGTAAATGGTAGGTATTTATCCACATTCAAAGCGTAATCAATGATATGTGGTCCCACTAAGTAGTTTTCAATTATTTCCATCCATGTATTAATGATAATTGTTAGTGTTTTGTCTGAATAATAGTATGGAGGTTTTCGTCAGTTCAAATATGCAAATTCTATTCTATTTGGAAAGCGGTTGGCGTAAATTCTATCAAAAAAATTTCAAAATAAAACAATAATTCTTTTTAAGGACAAGATTGGTATAGTTTTACAATTTAATTTTGGCTTGGATTATGTCAATGTTATTTAGAGAACTAAATAAAGGAGGATGTTCTAGCACTACTTCACTATTTTAACAATAACTTCAAAACGAAAAAAAATATCGACCTCCGGTTTGTGTATTTGTTTTCCATAATGAATAGTCTATCAAGCCATGAAAAAAAATCTATATCGTTGCATTTATTTTTTTAGTAAACTGAGACAATTACAAAACTTTTCCCATTAGCGTCGTCTACCGTTGCGCAGGAAATAATATTTTTATTCTTATATCATAAAAATAAATTTTATTAATAGTTCTTTAAAATGAGCCATCGTTTATTGAAATCGATTAAGGCATTTAGAAGTTATGACAATTTAAAAATTTCAAGATAGCGTCCTTCATACTGGCGTTGCTATGGTAATTAAAAAAAAAAGTTCAAACAAAACTTGTGAAGGGTTTAACAGAGTATCTAAAAAATGTATTTGCAACTTAGGTTATATAAGCGAAATTTCGGAAAACCGACAATTTTCTGTAACACTACAGCAGTTGCGCCCCCTAGCGGTGAAGTTACAAACTTGAAAATATTTTAAATCAATTTCTTTTGGTCGTATTTGTTAGTAAATTTTTTACCCCAAAATCGTAGCACGTCTAATTTTCTATATACAGCTCGATATCGTTAATGGATCATCCTGTATATTAATTATACCATATTTAATCGAACGTTTGTTGTAAAATATAGCATAACGTTCTGCACAGTTCAAACTTAATTCAGGAGTACTCCAAAGTTTCAATTTGGGACCGCTTTTGTTTAATTTTTTTATCAATGACTTGCCTGAAGAAATCCGTAATTCTAAATGTTTGCTGTCCGTGGATAACCTTAAGTTCTACAAGCACATTAATTCACATGATGATAGTAAACTGTAACATTGGTGCTGCTTACGAGTAGAGGTTAACAAAAATGTTGTATGTATGATAACTTTCATACGCAGTAATCTACCAATGTCGTACCCTTATAAAATGAAAAATAAATTATTAGTGGTTGATTAAAGATTTAGAGGTAATTACTGACAGTAGGCCATCGTATAAACTACACATAACTTATTTCATCAGTTTATAAATCATTGGGTTTTGCATTTAAAAAGGCAAAGCATTTCAGTGTCAAACAAATCTTTAGTTTACCAAAATTGGAATATGATTCTTTATTATGAGATTCCAATCTTCTTCATTCACTGAAGGTGCAGAGAAAGTTCGTATTTTTGTATTTTAAAATGTATAATAGGCCTGCCGATTCTTTCATTTGCTTTTCACATAATATGTATATTTTGAATCACGTGGAACATGCGCAGAGGTTGCCCCGTCAACCCGCTCTCTAATGGAATTGTGTAACGTCTTCAGAAACCATAAAATTTTCACAATTTCATTAGCTAATTCTCTAAAGACCCGCCTCTCTCTGTCGCGCATAAATATCACAGCCGACTTTATCCCGTAAGTTTAACATTATAAAACTCCAGACGAAGTAGCAAACACAGAACGTCAGGTCACTTTCAGTAAGCAACTTCAGCGGCTATATATCTCTCTCCCCTTTAATTACGGACTCCCGGCAGGCTCCTTTCAGTCTGTAAGTAATGTAAGGAGCCCCGTTTAAATTTCCAGTTCCAGTTTTCTTTAAGGGCGAATTTGGGTTTATTCTTTGCCTGCCTTTGTGGAAGCGCCACTCGATACTGAGAAATAAGATACAGACGATATTAATTTTTATAAACGCCCAAGCGAGGGCTGGGAAAAAACCTAATTAAAAGAGAGAAAAGAGCTATTATTCTCAATAAGCTAAATTGCTGTTTGGACGGCGAAAGCCACTTCAGAAAGCAGTGCGGTACGTCGAGAAATGTACAAAAGTTACAAATGAAGTTGATAATTGAAAGAAATCCACTATTATTGGTGTAACATAATTAAGGCAATGAAAAATTACACATAGACAAGGCGAAAACCTCGCATTCGTGGGAGAAATTTTCCGACTCGATATTTTTTTGCATATCCAGATTCGTGAGATGTCCAATAAATGAATCAAGATGATGCCGGCCGGATATCTGGTGCCCATTTGTTTAAACAAACTTTTTTTAAACAAATTGTAAAAATTGGTTTTTTCACTCCAGAAAAAAAATTAGATTTTTTGGCACACTATAAACAAAAAAGTTCCTATGCACTATGCCTCTAAATGTGATAGTTTTAAAGTTATAAACAATTTAAGTTGCTAAAATATGCGAAAATTACGATTTTCAACGGCCGAATTCCGGGTTAAAAATTGTTATTTTTTATGTTGCCAGGTACCTACATTAAAGTTTAAACATCCCCCTACAAAATGCTGAACAGTTTTTGGGATTTCCGGCCGGCATCATCTTGATTCATGTTAAGGAACATCTCACAAATCTGAATATGCAGAAAAATCGAGTCGGAAAATTTCTCCCACGAATGCGAGGTTTTCGCCTTGTCTAACAAACATTTCCTAATGTAGCAATAAATGTACAAAAGTTACAAACGAAGATAATTTAAAAAATTTACACTATTAGTGATATAACTAACTCTACAGGGTTTTTATTCGTAAAAATTAATGAATAAAAGTTCAAATCAACAAGGACTCGACTTCGATTTCTAGCGAAGATTAACCGATTGGAAAAAAATCCTTTTAAGGTTTTTAAGTGAGAAATAAACCAAAAAGCACAAGCATTTCATGCATATCTACTTTTATGTAGGTAATCTATTAAAAGTACTTCTTACGAAAAAATCAAAGATAATCTCTGAGTCACTAAACATTGAATTTTCTTTAATGCTGGGAGAACATTGAGTTGTTGGTCAACTTTATTTCAACTTGACTTAAGATTTTGTGCTTTTATAAATGCAGTAAAAGATATCTAGCAGCAAGTTCTGAAAATTATTTACAAAAATCAGTCTAAATAACCTAGTCTCATAAATTAATTTCGATGACGTCATTAATGATTTCACTAAATTAGAGCAAAAAAGTGCAATTTTAATTTTAGTTTTTTATATTTATTCACCCGTGTTTTATATTTATTCACCCGTCCGTGTTTTGTGGCTGTTATTTACACCAAGTAGCATTTTCAGAGTTCATAGTTTAAATTTTTTCCGTTGTTTATTTCATATGCACCCTGTAGGATAGTGGAGTTATGATACATCCCGTATAGTTCCCGAATGTAACCTAAAAATTATCAAAAGACGAATAATTTCAAGGACAAGTAATATTTTTTCTTCTGATTTTATTGATTTGTTCAACCGAAACAAAAAAATCTCCTATTCACCTTAGCGAAAGCCACAATGTAAAAGGTTAAAATTTGTTAAACGAATCTAATCGTGTTATGAAAGAATGTAAAAGCATAGTAGTCTAAAAAAATATATGGTACAGAATCACAAAAAATGAATTTTCCAGTCCAAATGTGTAAAAGCCATTGGAAACAAGGTTAAAATTTAATAGTTCTACAACATTTTTTGTTTCCAGTTCTCAGGAATTCTTAGTCAGGTAAGTAACACAGGTCCACATTGATACAAATACTAAAGATGCAGAAACAATACCCAAACATATTTTTCTTGAAGCTTTTGTAATACAATTTAGGAAAAAATACAAGACTTTTTTTGTATTTGCGTGGCTACTACCTATGAAACTTTACGTACAAACATAAAACGTTATGAGCACATTTTACTAATGTTGAATTCCTGATGATGATTTGTATTGCTAATGAGACAGGAAGATATTTATGGCTAATGTTTTATTTATATTTTATCAGTGGCGTTCATTGAACGAAGAATAAACGAGCTAACTATTCCCTACTCAAACTACTCGATATGACGGGCTCACACCATTTTCAATGTATTGCCGTATTTGTATTTTATATAGAATTAAAACTTAATCATGACGTTAAATCTGGGAACCATATTATTTTTAATACTTGTTTATTTAATAACTAAAAAATTAATTGATATAAATATAGAGTGGTTGGTATCTTTTATTAGAAAACAAGGTTAAATATCTTTAGTAATTTTTGACGTTAAGCTTACTCGTACTACTATACATATAAACAAACTGTCTTATTTGCTAATAAATTACTGTTTTTTTTTTACAAGAAATTTGAGGGATTTTACGAATAGTAATACACTAAGCACAAAAAATTAAAGGATATTAAAGAAATCGCAAATTTTTGAGTGATTTTCAAAAAGCTGTAACTTGGAGGGAAATGGTCGTAGACAGAATAAAAAAAAGGAAATTAAAGCTTCATGTTTCTAGTTTTTGCATTGGAGTTCAAAATTTTTTAGCGTCAGCGGTTTTTGAGTAACCACTTTTTTCTGTTTTTCATAAAGACTATGTAGTTCAATATTTTCTTTTGGTAATTTCACCATAAAGCCCTTTTAGATTTTAATTCCCTTCAATTTGAGTTGTTCCAGAGCCCTGTACGATGATTTGTGGCTGAGTTATCGTCGATCAAAATAAAAAAGTCACTTTTGCCTTCGGCAACCAATTACTCGGGAAATAATTATTGTACAGAAAATCCAAGTAGGGTTTTGAAAACTGCAAAGTATTCTCTACAAGTCGCAATTATTGGTTTTTGATAAAAAAAATTTCTCGAAGTGAAATGTTGGTTGAAAAAAAGGTAAAAAATTGCATAGTTAGGGATAATATTTGAATAACTTGACATAATTTTGTAAATAACGGATAAACTAAAGATATTGGCAGTAACTTTTCAATCTCAAAGTGGCCTAAAGAAACCCTGATAATTTTAAAGCGCTGCGATTCTTTTTCCTAGTGCCCGGAATGTTTAAATTTGTCGTATTTGCTAAAAACAATGTAACGAGTAATTTTTCAATTTCTATTAATTTTTTTAAGGTAAAAATGTTTTTAGCAATAATCTATATTTTCGTCATAAAAAAAAACGGTAATTATTGTAAAAAAATGTCATAAAATTTTTTTTAATTTTTTTTTAATATCCACAATGCTTTACAATCGAAAAAAAATTGGTTTATTTTTCACTGGCACCGTTTTCTTTTACCATCGGCATTAACGTACCACAATGTTGGTAGAAGAGAATTAAATTAATATAAAACGGCCTTACGGTAAAACTACAAAAAAAATATTGACCTTCTTCAAGGTAAACAAAAATTTCGAATTTTTTTTTCGCTGGTTTTCTTATGATTACTTAAAAACCGCCCACACTAAAAAATTGTAAACTCTAAATCTGAAAACTAGAAGAAGATTCAATTTCCTTTTTTTTATTCTCTCTACGACCTTCAAGTTGAAAATCACCCAAAAATTTGTGAATTTTTTAATGTTCCTTAATTTTTGTGCCTAGTGTATATTAAAACTTCTGTTTGTGACGTTTGTAAGAAGTAAATTAGAATATCTATCGTTTATTTAGCGTCCAATTTACCATTGGTATAATACCTATTGAATTTATACAAAAAATGCCTGAAACTCTTATTCTTTAAGTGCAACAATTTTGCCAGATAACACGGCCACACACAAAAAAGTTGTCTGTACTTTTCATGCGACATATGTTATCTGTAGTATTTTTGCCTCCTGATCACGAATCCGGTGTAAGAATTGAGCTATCACATCACAGGAATTTCCTAACATCAAAAAACAGGTAAAAAAATAGCAAAAATTCATGAAAAAGTGCTAGGAAAATACAATTTTTTTTTCTATATTCAATTGTTCATTTATATAGTTAAGACCCTGCCCAACGTGAATTCAATCAATTAAGATCAAATATCACGAATTTTCAAACAATAACAGAATCGCGCCAAATTTGGTATACAGGGGTTTTCTGGGTCGCTGATCACGGATCCGAGGTCAATTTTGTAAAATTCAAGATGGCGGATCCAAGATGGCCGACCAAATTTTCAAAAAATAACAGAATCCAAGAAAATTTGGTATACGAGGGTTTTCGGGGTCGCTGACTACGGATCCGAAGTGAATTTTGCAAAACTCAAGATGGCGGATGGCCGACCAAATTTTCAAATAATAACAGAATCGCAACAAATTTGGTATACGAGGGTTTTCGGGGTCGCTGATTACGTATTCGAGGTCAGAATTGCGAAATTCATTTTGTAATATTTTACTTTATAACATGAGTACCCAATCATGTGTTAACCTACTTTTTTCGGCTATCCGCCATCTTGAATTTTGCGAAATCGACCTCGGATCCGTGATCAGCGACCCCGAAAACCTCCGTATACCAAATTTGGCGCGAATTTATTATTTTTTGAAAATTCGTGAGGTTAGAAAAAGAACTATCAATTCTGACCGCTAATTTACGTTCGGCGGGGTCTTAACTATATAAATTAACATTTGAATATAGGAAAAAACCATTTGCTATTTTTCCTAGCACTTTTTTGTGAATGTTTGCTATTTTTGACATGTTTTTTGAGGTTAGGAAATTCCTGCGATGTGATAGCTCAATTCTGACACCGGATTCGTGATCAGGAGGCAAAAACACTATGGATAACATATGTCGCATGAAAAGTACAGACTACTTTTTGTGTGTGGCTGTGTACCTAATTTTAATTTACATTCTCTAAATCTTAGAAGTCGTTGACATTTTTATATAAACTACTTCACAATCAAACTGAATATTTGGACATTGCAAAGCCTGTTGCAAACAAACGTTATTGTTAAAATGGAATGGATCATTATAGCAATTTCTTCGACGTAATTATTCATTTTGGATCAGTCAAAAGCAGGAAATAGATTCCTACTTTCCGGTAGAACTTTAATTGTAAACGCGACTAGATAGCGTACCCTGCAATTGACATCCAAAGTTTAAATATCGACGTGCCTCCTCTCTCCGCGCCACATCTAAATCATCCATCATTATTTTCGCGCCCCGCTGATGTTTACTCGAAAACTTTCGAGGAGATTTAGTATTCAAAGTAGACGGTACCTAAATAACCCCTTCATCCAGTCGGGGAATATTAAATTTTAAAGTTAAGACATTCCGAATTCCCTGCAAAATAATCTCGAAACAGTCCCGAGTCTTTGTGATCCACCTGGTAATGATAAATCTTTATGTAAAATGTAACAGTATGGAAAAGACCTGGCAGAGGCCCGAATTAAAAAGTAATGGTTCAATACTGATATTCTGCTATTTGAATACATACAAAAATATTAAAAAAATAATGAAGTAATCAACTTAAAAAAATCACATATGGGTAGTTCTGTTATGGAAATATAATAAATACTAATTTTTTTAAAATTTCACTTAACTTCTGAATATAATCATTAAAACTGTTTTTCTTCCAAAAATTGTGCACTTAGTAAGAATAAGCTTCAGCATTTTGAGAATATTTGATTATTTTCCACAATTTTGAAAAAAAAATGATAAATTGTGAAAACTGAATAGTTTATTTTCAATTTTCAAATGGTTTGTTTTTCAGAATTAAATAATTATTACTGACTACCTAAGAGTTTATACAAATACCTATATTTAATGAACGAAACTAAATAATTTCAAATTAAACATAACAATAAACAATATTAATAACTGAAACTACAAAAACTACTTTTAGGAAAATTTATTCCCTGAAATTAAATATTGCGTCACTTAATGCGCAACCGCGAACAGTCAACATGGCGTCTAGAGTAGGATAGCATCAGCCATTATTGTGCGTGGTATATGATATGTGAAAGTGCATTATTATTATGAAATGGATAGTCGTCTGAGATTTGCAAAGCTTCACAAAGCAGTTGCAAAGCAATTCACAATTTAATTGTCCGATTAATAAACGAAATTTTAACCAGAACTAGAAATACTGGAACTAGGCAAGGTAAAATTTGTTTATTGAATCCTAATGTTCCGTTTAATTTAAGATTGTTGTAGCGTATTGTATCATAATCACTATTAACTTGAAGCTTTACAAGATTCATATTAATTTAATTAACACCAGTAATAAGTGCATATTATTATGTTTTATGTTATCACAAGAACAAATCATAACATTTCCCCCACTAAACTAATTAAAATTTTTCCTTGAATAAATTTTCATTAATTTATAATTATTTTAAACGAACTTTAATAATGAATTAATTAACTCATTTTATTCTCTTTAACCTTTTTATTTTTACTTTACGTTTTTGTCTCTTAGCAATGATCAATGGATTGATGTAATTGGAAATACCATGTTCAATGATTCCTGATTCTAACATGTTTAATAATTCTGCTTTTACAGTCTGTCTACAATGGTGTGGAATTGGATAAGTCTTGCATTTAAATGGTTTTGATTCGTCTACCGCAATTTTGTGTACATAACCAGTCGTAAATTTGGATTCATAATAATTTACTAAATTTATTTTTGTAATTTTCAGAAGAATTAAAATTTTAATTTTTAAAACTAGTAATGTTGTTTGTTTTGCACGTAGTTTTAATTAATTTATTGTTTTGTTCATTATAATTTTCAACATTGTTTAGTTTATTTATTCATTCTGCAAGTAGCATTTATTAATTCATTATTTTTTTCAAAATTTGTAACTACTATTTGTATTTTCTCACCTAGTATTTCAAATATTCTATTTTCTAAGTCTATCTTAGCTCCTTTTTTGTTAAAATGTCTTCTCCTAATATCTATTATCTCAAAATCCATGTTTGGTACGATCAAAAATCGTGTAACATTTTTTCGAGAAGTTTGAACTTAGTAGCAATCACACGAGTACTCTCAGTAAATTTTTTCCTGCTGCATTCATTAATTTTATTTTTTTGACTTTAATCATGTATTTAATTGATTAGTGATTAATTTTTCATTTATTAAACTAATTTCAGCTCATGTGTCAACTAAAGCATAATTTTTTTTTGCAATTTTTATCATGATGAATGGCAAATTATTTTGTACAATCTTCATGTCAATTTCATTGCAGTTGTCTAAATTAATGAATTCCCTCATATGTTGGTAACTTGTATTCAAACTTCTCACTACTGAAAATTTGTATTTTTTGTAGCGTGTATTTGTGCAGATGTTTGTATGGAGTGTATGTCATTTTGTGTGTTAGGTCTTGTCTGTGGTATGGATTGTGTGATAATTGTGTTAATGTATACGTGTTCGTTCTTCCATGTTGCGTGTCGTGAGTAGTGTTATACTGTCTCCTTTCAAATCAGTTAAACCGATTACCATAATTTCCATTTGCTTGATTATTTCCATACCTGTTTTCTCTATTTTCTCCGTTTCTTCTTTCATCAGTGTTTCGATATCCTGTATGCCTTCTTTCTTGATTTCTGTTCCCATTTCTTGTATTACTTTCTTTGTAATCTGTTTTTCTCCACCCTGTCAGGTATTCATCAATACATAGTATATAATCAATGAGGACATCTATCGTTGTTATCCTTTGTGTTCTTATTACTTTATAAATGTCCTCTTCAAAATGTCTTGCTAACATTTTCACCATTTCTGCTTCTATGAACTTTGGTTCCAAATGTTTCACATTTTTCTCATTAAAAACCTTTCTATTGAGCTTCTAAACTACTAAATAGGCTCACTCTGACTTTCTGCTGATGATATTTCCCCCAATATTTCTTTAAAATAATTCTTCAAAATCTTCAAAAGTATCATATCTCTCTTCTATCAACTGATACCAAATGTCAGCATCGCCTTTCATCAAGAGGTTATTAATGTTTATTTCAGATGGTAACATAATACTGCTGGGTGAATTTGTGTAGAGAAAGAACAATCAAACATACTCAAAGCACGCCAATGGAATCTACTGGTTCGAAAATATTCTCTCATAAACTCATATCTCGTCTTCGACTGACGAATTTCCGAGAAAATATGATCCAACAAATGAAAATTACTAGTGTTAATCCACTGACCTTATGAAACAGCGTTCATTAAGACCTAAAAAATTAATAAAACCGCAAAACAACAAGTACCTACTTGACATTTCATAAATTGCTGTTGCCTTTACTAATTAGTTTGATGCTCTCGATATCTGTTGACAATAGAAATCTCACCCGAATCGATAGGACGAATCCTCAGTCCTCCAAGAATTAATTTGTACATACCTGGAACAAACAACATATATTAATTTTGTTATCTAATAAACGTTAATGGTAAATAATATCGGGCAGATTTATTAAACGTGACGCAAGCATGGTACACAGGAATAAATATGCACAGACAACCTGTTAAATTTATTGTTAATATATCGTGTTATTCGTTTATCTGAGTCAGACAATGTGTAAGTAAGCTTTTTTTTAATTAATTCAACATCACAGTTTTACAGGACCCAACACAAATACTAGAACCGACGAATACGGAGAACAATATTATCTTGAATCAATATGTAGTATGTTTATTTACGTTTGTAAACCTGTGCGTAGGTACTGCGATCTTGAATGGATGTTCTCTACTAAGGAAGCATGTATGTAAGTGGAGAAGTTCTACTTCGTTCAAGATTTAAATGTGGTCAACTACGAGGACTGTTCAGAAAATATTCGAACTTTATTTTTTGGCAATGGAGACTGACGTCGCAAGCGCAATTAAAAAAGTGCTGTTATTTTTTTAATATACCTCGTATAAACCTTTGTTGTGGAAGTTTTCGCACAATATGGAGAACTGCAACAATGTAGCAATTTCTTATCAAGCATATTTTCCGTATGAATACATTATTATTGATTGTCAATTGGCCTGTATTTAAAAGCACAATGGAAACAGAAGAGAACACTGCCTACAAGGGCCTGTTTATAGAATTATAAGATAAGCAGGGCTTTACAATGTACCTGCCCTAGGTACTAAGGTACGGGGTTGATGTCACCGCCTGTAACATCACCTCGGACACAATGTAATTAATCCCAGATTATTAATAGCTTGTGTATCAAGCTTAAAGTGTAGGCATCGTAACGTAGACTAGCCTTCTCTATGTCTGAATCATCAATTTCAGCTTGTGAATTTCAGACTAACTCGTCTCAGTAATAATAAACAGTGATATAATGTCATACTGACAAAAAAATCCTCGCTTATATTACTATCATTTACTTATACCGTTGTTTAAGATATAGATATATGGTTTAAGTAAAAATTCAAGATTGGACAAATCTTCTGCCGATTTTGATAATGTTAAGAAATGGCGAATGCGCAGGTATTTTGGTCTCTAAATAAATATATTTTTGTTTCCTTAAAATAAATATGTTGCTTTCACAAAAAAATTCCTAAAACATATTTTTCTATGCACGCAAATAAAAAAATTGAGGGTATACATATACAATTTAATTTAATACAATTTTGAAGCGTTTCTTGTAGCACCCCATTTCGCAAGTGGGATATTACCCGTGATTTAATCGCACAACAAAGCAATTAGTGGACCATCACCGCCCAACCCCAACTTTTTGTCCCTTAATTTCTCCACACTGCGTCACCCGCCACACATCCAATAACCGGCGTGCTACAGACATCACTTTTTCCGAATTTAATAAACTCCATATGGCTATTTTCGTAGGAGGGTTGTCCGATGAATGTGGGGGCCCTGTTTACAGACCCAAACGAGCTGGAGGAGGGCTGAGGGTGACCCAGTTGCCAGCCAGACAAACAAACAAATGTTATGTAGGTACGCATTGCAGACGGACATTTTTCTTTGCATGGATGGGATTACGTCCCAGTAAGGGAGTTTTAAAGCACTTGAATGTTTAAGTACACTGTAATGTTGTTAACGTTTCGAGTCTGTCATTAAAGTCTTCCTCAGTTCTGACAATTACAGCATACATTTCAGTTCTAAGAGGTATTATATGAGACATAAGTAAGACTGTTTTTGTGCTGTTTTATTTCGGACTGATTTACATAGAAAGCGAACAAAGATAATGAAAGTTACAATGGAATGAAATAGCACATGAATAGCACCCATGGGTAATAAAGTTTATCATGTTTTTACATTTGGCTGTGTATGTTTAGAAACTTTAACAAACTGCATTTTTTGTTCAGAATGGATGTATAGGAAACACGTAACTTATGATGTTATCTCTTGAACTGTTTTAGATAAAAAAAAAACCTTAATGAAACAAGGGTAATTATAAGTGCTACTAGATTCAATAATAAAAAGTATTTGATACAATAATCCTGTTCTTCTCTTATACCTGCAGCCTTTTGGATTATTCTACAATAATCTGATGGACACATACAGCTAAATGCCTATATACATATCTACAGTAGCAGTGACTAACAGTAGTCTATTCATCATCTGAAGCCTCAACTGCGCAGCGCGTATTTCTGCGTTACTGCATTTTAGAACAACAACGGTAATGCATGTTCAATTAAAATTATATTAATAAGAATAAACTATTGCTGCATCTATAACGATAAAATAACTGAAAATTACCTTGTTACAGCTTGACCAAACCAAGAAGAGAGGAGTAGGAGATAGGGTATAGGGCAGTAGCCATGTATTGATGCGAATATTAATAAAATGTACTGACGGCATGAGGGTAATGTAGGGTAGTCGCTCTTTGCTTCACCCTGTATTTTTTATACTCTATATTTTGATGGCATGTGGATAACCATTGGACATATAATTTAATTTTAAAGGTTTTTTTTCTCTTGAAATTTTTTGATACGACTAATATTAAACCTGATAATTGGATCGGATTCATCACACTGCATTTAATTTTATTAAGTAATTTTCAGGTAGGCTGTTTAAAATGTCATTTTGAGAACTATATTTAAGTAATTAGTATTTTTTAATAATAAATTGTCGAAATTGTCATTTAATATTATTAATTTAATTACTAATAATAAGAATTAATACAATTAAGGAGGTATATCGGGTTTACTCAAATGCACAGATTTACTTGAAATTTATATAGCGTATTACCCAGTGCGTCATATTTTTTGAATTTTTTTTTTAATCTAGATTTTGAGATATTGTTGTTGAATGTTGTTCATTTTAACATAGGTTATATGGCGAAGATGGTCGGTGCGGCTCTTTTTTTGCCCATAACTGAGAAAAAAATGTAGAAATTGTGAAACAAAACTTTTCCATAGATAGTACACAGTATTATCTTAATTTGATGTAAAACTAAAGTTTTGAACATAGTACAGCTGTATTAATTAGAAACAGAAACCAATAATTGTATTTCTATCTTACTTAAGGATTAATGTGGCAACGTCGCAATCAGCTGACAGCAAGGAGGGAATACATTTGAAAGACTTGATAAAAACGAAATTGATTTCAAACATCCCATGTGTATTGTTATCAACAATAAATTATCCACAACAGATGATTTTTTGTAATGTTTTTAAAAAACTAAATTAATTATAAAGGCTAGGAAGCTGTGATATATTTATTGGAATAAAAAATACAGTTGATAAATCCTTTTAATATATTTAATGGTTTATAAAAACATCGTAATCCGTACCCAGCAATATTTAGGGTTACACGTTTTCTTTACTTGATTAATCTAATTAGTAATACTTGAGATAAAAGCATTTGTACGGAATAACAAAGGAACATAAATATTTCTCAGCAAACTTTATATCTAAAAAATTAGTTATAGTTGCAAAATTTTTGTAACTTTACTAAAATATATAGATTAAAAACACGAACAGTGAATAATAATGTAATTTCTATCACAGAACCTTCAAAATTGCATCCAACATTTTCTTTGACTTGGACGAGAGATGGGCGCGAGTGTCATTTCATTTCTTTAGAACTAAATTAACATAATTATTTTCTCGTTGTTTTACCAGTTCACATGATTTGCGGATTTTAAATAAAGGATACAAATTCTCGCGAGGATAATACGATATATTTGCTATATATAATAATTATATTTTACATAGTTTACATACAATACATTTTTGAAAGCGTACCCATCTTTACCCGAATTTGACGCGCAATATCTCCGATGTCCGAGGTCTGTCATTAAATATAATTTAAAACTACTTAAATATGATATTTTTATGTTGTTAATTTTCAATATGTATGTTATGTGCATATTGAGTAGATTTCTTTGCTATATAGATAATGTTTATCGCAAATAATTTCAATAGAATTTATTTTTTTTCAAGTTGGTAGCGGGTTTTAGTCCCATAAGCAAAGCATAGAACCCCCCCTGCGATCCTCACTTCCCTCGGACCCCGATATACTTCCTTAACAGTACCTTACTTGCTGTACGTTTTTTTACATTAAAATAATCAATACAGTCAAATTATCTCGTTTAATATAAATCGTATAAAAAAATTTCAAGCGAAAAAAACCTTTTAAAATCAAATTATCTGTCCAATGATGCTGCATAAGCCATCAACATAAGGAGTATAAAAAAATACAGGATGAAACAAAGAGCGATGCCGTCAATGCATTTTATTGACATTCACTTCAAAACATGGCTATTTATTAGCATTGGTCGTGTGCTACATTTGAAAAAATATCTTCAGACATTTAGGAAAAATTTGTATTTTTAATTTTTTTTTGTTACAACTTTAAGGGGCTGTAACTCGTTAGGGGGTGCATTTTGGTATCCAGGTAATTAATTCAAACAGTCTATTTTGACTCCTAGTTTCTGCCCTATAAAGTTGGCTACTTATTTTAGAATCACTCTGTATAATATTTCAACTACTTATTTACAATTAAAATTATTAACAATACCAAATATTTAAAAATGTTTAAGATTTTGGACAAAACTGATTTTATAAGAGACAAATTGTTTTTTGTTTTTTTCAAATCTGATGCTTTGTACAGGGGGGTATCATAATATGTTAAAATGTATATTTTTTGTGTGGCTATGTAATTATACATTATGCTTTGTACAGGGGGGTACCATAATATGTTAAAATGTATATTTTTTTGTGTGGCTATGTAATTATATATTCATAAACATTCTTACTATTAATTGTAACGTTAATTTAGTCATATAAATATTTGCAGTGAATTTCGCTTAAAATTGTATTTTAATCAATATAAAGAGATTTTTAAATAAATGCGATATTTCTTTAAGCTTTAAATACCCTTTACTATTAAGGTTCTTTTATGTAAAATAATCCAAAGAATAATATCCCCATGTTATGATAAAGATAGAAAACACATAACAGATTAACTTCGAAATATGTGGTGGTGGGAAATTTCGAATTCCCACATTTCTGAAAGGTGGTTCCAGTTCTTTATCGTTTATTGGAATATTGCATGCATACCTACATTGAGGTCAATATTTTCTAACGTCATCATTTCCGACATGATTAATTTAATAGGTAAGCAAACAATTTTCTCAACGTTTGACATTTTAATACTTGATAGGCCATAGAATATAAAAAATGAAAAACAGATACCTAACGGATTTTTCCAAGATTCGAAATAATAATTTTTTTTAAGGGCATAATTTAAAAAAACAGATATTCTGTCTGTCACATTTTAATGGATTAACGAAGCTGCTTTTACATGACAAAAGCATTAGACTTTTATGTAAAAAATATACAATACAAAGAAAACACAACCTAACAATTCATTAACTAATTGTGATAATGCCTGGAGACTACTGCCATTCACACTATGCCTGGATCTGTCACTTAATTATATCAGAATTTTTTTCAATGTTACCGGCTTCTAATACCGCGAAAGGTCGTCAGCAGAGAACAGAAATAAAACCAGCAACACGCCTATTTAGGTTAATTAGTAGTAGAAACTCTACGTTTGTTAATAACTACGTATATACCTATATATTAAGCGTGCAATCCACGAATATGAGTGAAGCAGCTTTCGGGGAAATTTGGAAATACATATTCTAAATAACACAATTGTGCAATAATTTCGAGAAAACAATGTATTACTTTTCAAGTATATTTGATGAGGAAATCCTTAGAAATATTTGAAAAACACTTAAACGATAAATGGTTTAACTGTAAATTATTTCCTAATACACATTTCTTTCAAGTTATATCGCAACGATTCATTACACAGCCGCACACAAGAAAAATAATTTGCGGCCTGGGGGTATGACTTTTGGGGTAGCTGAATCTGAATCCGAGGTCGGTTTAATCCCAGCACGTCATGATTTGGCCATAATCTCAAAAAAACATTCCAAAATCCACCAAAAACCGTTAAACCCGGTAATCCCAAACGATTATAAATCTAAATCCCGGTAACCCATCGACTCTTGAACTAAATTCATAACCCCATAACCCTATAAACCCCTAACCCTTCAGTTTCTACCCTTCATAATTTTTTATATGTAAGTAAGTCAAATCTCAAATAATTTTTTAAAAACATCGTAAAAAAAACTTCAATCTTTAATTTTTGTATTAACACGTCCAATTAATCGATTACCTAGAATATCGCACCAACCATTGACACTGAATCTCCGTTGGTAATTGGTTTCAACAGTTATTCTGAGATTTTCTCGATATCGATGGATATTTCGGTTAAAAATGCCATTATTACTAAAGGTACACTCATCTGACCATATAATTTTTCTCCAAAATCCTGCGTCCTGTATCATATTTAAATAAAAATGGCAAAATTGCTTCCTTCGGACTAGAGTTTGGTCGAGACTCGAAGCGAGAATTCCCGGGAAATCTGGCCTTACTCGAGACGAGAAAAAAGTGTCGAGAAATCGAGAAATTTAAAAATCACGCGCGTCTTAAGTTCTTGACTAGAGTTTTTGGATAAATTGTGCTTGTCTAAGCCCTCCCCTCTCGCGCCGCGCTCCGCTGCACGTTCGTTTCGTTCATTCGTTCAATTCGTTTCTGGACAAATAGCTGAGCGGTTAAGGTGATTTCTCGACTAGCTCATGATTTATTTATTTTAAGTTTTAAGGCTTTAGTCTACTTTGATGATTCTTATTTTTTTTAATGTACTATTTTTTATAAAAGTGTGTAGAAATTTTACAAGCAGATACCTAATGTTGATGTTGATTCTGAAAATATTTAGTTCCTGTTCCTTTAGTTGATTATTTTATTTTTATTTTGTTAATTAAAAGATTGTGATTATAAGTAATAAATTAATAGGAAGAACGCTTCTGTATCTTTAAATTAGAGCTTGGTTTTTTTAAAGATTTCTTCGATTACATTCCTTATCTACTATTTGTTTAATTAAAAGACTGCATGATTAATATTTATTATTAAGTATTGGAAGAAAGCTACGAATCAAAAACATTGAAATGAACATAAGTATATTGAAAGTGTTTAATAAAAAACAAATTAAAGGTTTCAAGAAGAAGATACTCAAAGTTTTTTTTAGTTTTGTTAGTAGAAGTAGAAAAATAAGTAATTAATAAAAATACTGGATAAATAATAAATGTTGATGATGATTGTTAAGTATATTAGCATGTTTATATTTCGCATTGCAATATTAAAATTATGACTTATCTGATTTTTAGAAATTTCTCGAGAATTCGAGAATTCCCGGGAATTCCTAGTCAAAAATTCTCGAGTCCCGAGAAAAAAAGTAGGCCGAGAAATCAGAAACCCTACTTCAGACACGATCGTTATCTTCTAACACTTCCATTTTCTGTGGTATGTATGACTTAAATTTGCGTTTTAAGATTTTGTATACTGTGTTTTTTGCAGAATTAATATTACTTGCAATTTCTCGAGTAGAAGCTTGTGGATTTTCCTCAATATTAAGCAAAACGTCTAATTCTACAGGACCATTAAAAATGCGTTGCGAATTTTTAGGATTTTTAAAAGCAAATTTTGTAAAAACATGTTTTTTCCATAAAATATTTAACAAATATCAAGTTGTAATATATTGACATTTAAGAAAAAACAATGAAAATCGCCTAACGTTCTGATGATGGCAAAAAAATTAAACTCAGTGCTCGATTGTAGTATTTGTCAAGCCATTAACAACAGTCTTTTGTTTTTTCAAATAGAACAATTATTAACCGAGTTACAGCTTGGGGCGTTTTTTATAAGACAGCTTGTTTAAAATTTAATTCAATAAAATTTTAAAAATAAAAATTCAATCTCTCTATTTTCAAAATTTTTGGGCATACAATATGAATAATTTGAACATCAAAAATAATCACAAACCAGTCCCATTTCACTGTACGTCGATTACAGAACCAGTTTTCCGTCGGAGCATCGTCAGATAAATCAATTTTCTAAATTTCCCTTATCAGTGACACTAAGTGGCTTTGCAGCTTTAAAAAGAAATCTCGGAGAAACTTAATGCGCTTCCACTTGCACCGGGAAAGAAAGCGGGCCGTGACTTAATAACGCATCAGACTCTTCACTTGTCAACTGTAATAACTGTTTTTTTTCCGTAAAACAGAGAAAACGGATTTCTTCAGCTGTCTGCGTCGATATTTCGCTTTCGAACGAACCGAATGCGAGCCTTTCATATCTGTCCAATGACCTAAATAGACTAAACAACACTGTTATCGATCCTGGCGGCTGCGGAGGTACCCTCCGTAGGCTTATAAATCGTATGAAGCCCGGGGTAGGTAACAAAATTAATGATAGCCCATTTGGTTTCGAACAATTTATGGTTTAAGCCTAGACACACACACACACACACACACAGACAAGAATACTGGGTTTGTTGACAGACTAGTGTTATTGCAAAAGCATTTCGTCAATTTTGGAAACTTAAATAATTATTTTTAATAAGTATTGAAATTATATCGAATAAATCATAGAAGTCTACACATTGAAATGTTCAGATGACTTTTTTGAGTCTAAGTTTGAATTAAAATTTGCTCCAACACGTTTAGATTTTGAGATATTCAATCAAAAAGGGAAAAAAAGCCATTTTACTTTTTTTGAGACACGGGGGTTAAAGAAGTGTTTTTATAAGTACAATAAGATGTCATTCAAGTTTGTTATTTATATGCAAGGTGGTCCCGAAATAATGGGCCAAAATTCATGGGTAGATTCCCGAAGCAAAAATATTGCAATTGAGCCGAACTTACTCTAGTCCAAAAGATGATAGTTAAACAAATACAGGTTGTTAAATGTAAAATATCATTTTAGTTTTTTCTCATTTATTTCCTAACAAATGCACACAAACTTTTTAGTCCTATCAATAGGTAGAAGAGCTTACAAAATATACCACCTGAAAACATAACAAAATATGGTGACATAGAAAAACAATTCTAAGATAGTATTTTTTCCCTGTGGCGCATAAAAGGCGAAATTAACCTAAAAATCTTGAACTCCAATCGAAAAAAATTAAATAAGAATGTTGCAGCTATTAAAAAACTATCGATTCTATTTTAAAATATATTGATTGTTATAGGTATTACTTTTCGAGATATATCGAAAAAACCGTCAAAAATTGACTTTTTTGTTTTTGCTGTATCTCTTGTAAATTAAGGTTTTGCTACTTGTTACTTGTTGTAAATGAACCCCTGGGCAAGCAAAAAAGTGCCTTTTGTAAATTAAAAAATATTAAAAATTTTTCGAGTTTATTACAGGAATCGATTGCTGGCATTTTTACGCGAATTTAAAAAAAAAACATTACTCTACGACCTTCTGGAGCCGAGATAATTTTTATTTTTTCAAAAAATTCCACAGGCCGCTAGTTAAGTGCTACAGCGTCCATTCTTATAGAAATTGAAGTTGAAGACTTATATTTTCAATAAAAAAATACTGTGGTTAGGCGAAAGGAAAATTACGTGTTTCAAAGGTATCGATTCCTGTAATAGACATTATCAAGAAATGAAAACGAAAAAGATATTCAAGAAAAACGCGATCAAAAATTTTTTCCTTCTTTCAGTCATTTTTTGGACACTTGAAATGAATAAAATCGTTATAACTCTGTTTTACAAGAACAGCCGATTTTCGAGATGATTTTTTTTTCGAAAAATAGATATAACTCCAAAATTTTTTAATATTTTTTAATTTAAAAAAGGTACTTTTTTTACTTGCCTAGTGCTACAGCTAGTAACAAGTTTCAAAACCTTAATTTGCAAGAGATACAGCAAAAATAAAAAGTCGATTTTTTCGATATACATATCTCGAAAAGTAATATAGCAATCGTTATATTTAACAATATAAATCGATAGGTTTTTTTAATAGTTACAACTTTCTCATTTAACTTTTTTCGATTGGAGTTCAATTAATTAGAAAAGCTACTTTTCAAAAACTCGAAAACTTTCAGTTACTTCTGAGGAAGAGAGCGACGTCTCTCGAAACGTCAAGAAACCTAAACCGACGACGTGGCAACCAAGCCAGAAATTGCTCTACCAGGATATTTTTTATATATTAAATTTAAAATAAAATTTTACTTTGTCTGCTTTGTAAGATGGTTAAAAATCGCGTCTTTTTATTTGCAAAATGTGATTATTCTTCTTTTTTGACTAAACCCCGTATTTAAGTTGAGTTTTCGAACAACTTTGTTAAATACAGTTTTTAACGAAAATAAAAATTAAAGGCATTTTCTCAGGAAAAATTTCACATTTTGAAATTCCCAAGATAAGCGAAATGTTTTATCAAGAATAACTTTTTCTGGAAAAAACAACTATAAAAAAGTTTACAAGAGTGCGGTACCCCATGCGGGGACACACTGTATATATCCAAAGGCGTAGTAGATATATTTTAAATTGAACTTATTATTATAATGAGTACTAAAGGCATTACAAAATATGAATAGTAAAATATAATAGCATAAAGTGTAATGATATCAAGATATTTTGAAATATCAGTAACAGGTGTAATCACGTTATACATGAGTGAAATAAAATATTCGCAATGCTTTTCCTCATCCATCTCTTGCAAATTTCATTTATTTCGATTTTCGGGCACATATTTAAAGATTTTCCTAAATTAATTCCTTTTATTTAAATTAATATTTATTATGATAATATATTCACTGAATAGAGAATTGTACTTTCTCACGATAGAACAACGGAATTCAACCTTTGAGTGTGAATCATCATCACCATAACTTCAAATTATCATCACACACTATTTAATTTCTAGTAGCAAACAACGAACATAAATGTGGTTAAAATTAATTAATCAGAGTACTCGAAGCAATACATCCAGATTCATATATTATTCCCAAAGCTTAACAAACACCCCTTTCTGTTTAAAACTAATCGATACACAGCATAACACGAAGTAGAAAACGGAGGGTGGGATATTTATTTCTTCACATAGAAGCCAGAACCTAAAACACAGCCATTGTGGAGGAGGCTTCATTACGTTTATGTTTATCTAAAATTTGTTATTGTGTAATTTATCTCAAAACAACTGTAAACACAACTACGTTCAATATTTACAGGGTGGTGTAGTATAACAACCCCGGGTTCGATCGAAAAATAAAAGTAAACGTAGTTGTGGCCAAAAATGTGTGATCGTCATGAGGAATACCTACATTGTATACATCTATTTTTAATTGACCGAAAGGCGCTGGCTACTAACTTTAAAGCGGTATGGTTTAATTTTATAAAACAAATGCAGAGTAAATACACCTAACTTTATTATTTACGTACAACAGTCTTCAAATTAAACATGTAACAAATAGAAAGAACAAAACAAAAACATTAACAACCATTTAACATTAAATGTGAGTGCCAGGCTCACCTAGAACTCCTGTGGGGAAAGAGCATGGCAGAGAAACCCACGACCGTTGCTCTAAGTACCCAAATATAAATACAAAACAACCGATAACAAAAGGCATAAATTAAGATCCTTTGCTAATAATAAATAACACCCTACTTATTTAATTTCTCAGTAAATGTCACCTCACTCGAATTAGACATACACACTTCCAAGTAAAACTGAAGAGGTTTGGTGTTGTTAGCCGGCAGGGCCAGAAGGTAGGTACTGGAGTCCCATACGGGAGGCAATCCAGCTATGAGTTGAAATTTCGGAAGATCTGTTTTAGCAATTCTTTTTTTGTATTTAATTATTCTTTTTACAGATTCATTCCTCACGGGCAAAAATGTTAGTAAATTCAACAAGGCTCTTATATGCGTATGACATAAAGTGAGACAAGAAATGCTTTATTATTTGTATTTCGAACAATGTAATCATGGCAAAACAAGTTAAATGTGGAACAAATGAGTTGTTATTGCAATATCTGGGCAGTCACGACAATATATATATTTTAACATGTAATAAATAATGAGCAATCGTTAATAATAATTGTAACAATTTTTCCTTAGAATAATATATGCCCTTGAACATAAAGCAATGGTGGCTAAACATAAAAAGAATTATCATTAAACGTCTGTAACCATCATAATTATAAGATTACATAGAACAATTAACAACAAAGTACTTAAAGAATATTACCTGCTAATTAATACGGGATAAACACTTTGATTTTTCACTATTTTTCCACACTGCCCGCCGATCGTCTTACTCCCATATCCACACTGTTCTCACTTCAACTATTTAGGCTTCCTTCCAGAATTCCCCACCTAAGCGTTTGTTTTTGGGCTTCTTTCTACCTCTCTTGATACGATAAGTATCAAGTAAGTATAAGGTTTTGCACAGTGGGTCGGGAGAATCGCACCAAACTTCACGACAAAATTATGAGAAAGAACACAAATGTTAGTATGCGCTTTGAAATCTGTCATGTTCCAAGTTCAAAAGTAGGATATTTGTCAGGTGAAGCTAGTGCAGGCAAATACCGGTACAAAATACCGTAAACAAATCTTAGTAGAGTAAAAGTCATTCTTAAAACTAAATATGGTGCAATCTTGTTCAGCGATCAATTTCGTAAACGGACGTTTAAGTGGAGAAATAATAAAATTTCATAAGTAGAAAAGAGGTTATGATGGTACCAATATGTTTATACTTTTCGCATCTTCCTGAAACTAATGACCAATTCCCCTTAAATGAGTCGCTCTTCAAATTTTTTCTTCATCAAACTAAATACATATAAATAAACAGTTTCAACTGAATTGTGCTTATAATATGCTTCAGCAATATGTTTAAATAATATGTTAAAAAAGAAAGCATCGATATAGTTTTGCAAAGAAGAGCTTGCAGTAATTTTAACTGATAGAGCTTACGATATGAGGAAAACAAATGAAGAAATCCATAAAGAAGGCATTATAAAAACTATTTGGAAAATTGTAACTATGACTATTTTTTTTTAAATATGTATGTATAATAAAATATCTTTGACTTTAAATTTCTAAAATTTTCTACATTCTACATTCCTCCGTTAATACCTAGACTTTGCACAGAAATTCCATGTAAACAAATAGTGCTTATGCTCTTATTCATTAATAATAATTAAAATTACTGGCGCAAATATGGATTGTTAAAAGAAGATAAATCGAATTTAATTCAGTTTGAGTTAAGATAAATAATTCTTAATACCATATAGACCAGGCGAAAACCTCGCTTCGTGGAAGAAATTTTCTGACTCGATTTTTTTTCATATTCAGATTCGTGAGATGTTCCTTAACATGAATCAAGATGATGCCGGCCGGAAATCTGGTGCCCATTTGTTTAAACAAACTTTTTTTAAACAAATTGTAAAAATTGGTTTTTCACTCCGGAAAAATTTTTTGTAGGTTTTCTGGCACATTATAAACAAAAAAGTTCCTATGCACTATGCCTTTAAAATTGATAGTTTTAAAGTTATAAACAATTTAAATTGCTAAAAATGCGAAAATGACGACTTTCAACGGCTGATTTCCGGGTTAAAAATTGTTATTTTTGATGTTGCCAGATACCTAAATTAAAGTTTAAACATCCCCCTACAAGATGCTGCAGAGTTTTTGGGACTCGCATTATTCTAAAGCCTTGTTTTTTAATTGTTTAAAAAAGTTTATTTAAACAAATGGACACCAGATTTCCGGCCGGCATCATCTTGATTCGTGTTAAGGAACATCTCACGAATCTGAATATGCAAAAAAATCGAGTCGGAAAATTTCTCCCATGAATGCGAGGTTTTCGCCTTGTCTAATAAGTGTAGTTTTACTCATAGAATTAATATATCTACACATTTTTAATGGAATTTTTTGTCTTCTAGTCTATAATATTATTTTTATATAGTCTTTGTAGATCAGAAATTCGTCGGCTCTCCCTTCTGCCATTCATCTGAATATAATTAAAAATATAATAATTTTTCAAAATGTTCATCTTAAGTACACACACAAATATAGTTAAAATCATTTTAACTTCAAACGGAAATACGGCTCAACAGAAAAAATGGGTAAGGTATCGAGTATAGCTAGCTGACTGGTTGAATTAAATGTAGTGCGCTACAGTCGAAGTTCTGTGAACGAAGCATAAGCCCGCACTAGCTCTATCTCTCTCGCATACGTCTGTGCGATTGCCATTTATATAGGCAAAATGACAGTTGGGCGAGTTCAGTAGTTTATAAGGTCTATGGTACGATCAAAGTGTTACCTACAAAATGCTTATAACTTATTCAAATTTAGAGTATGCAAATATGGTGTTTGTTTATAGCTTTTGTAATGAGAATACTGTTGAGGCATATCGTTCCACATCTCATATGTCCTGATAAATATGTATTTATCACAGTTTGTTGTCAACGTACAACGGAAAACCGGAAAGCTTCCCAGTGCTAGTATAACATCTAAACGAGCTCATCGACAAGGTTTAGAAGTAGAAAATATTATGGGTCTAGCAGAAGATGTTGCAACTATCAGCTGACGAAGAGTTGCTACTCAATGGGGGAATCTACAAATAAGAGTAATAAAAACCCTCCACGAGCAAGAGAAGAGAAACTAAGCAACATCAAATTTTGCTCAAATTGGTTAACTCGGTCCTGAGTTGAGGGGAAAACAAGAAATAAGAAAATAAACTGTTTTGCGACTATTTTCGTTTAATCAAGTTTGGTTACATCGACACCATTTAGGTTCAAGATTATACCCTTGAAATATGTAATATTTGTTAGGTGACACCCACTTCAACGATTGTGTAGCTGAATCGTAATTTACTACTGTATTTGGTGAGATAGAAGATAAATATAAATTGGGTACAAATTGAAAAAAAAACGCGAAATGTCAATTGTTTACAGAGAAATTCCAATCAAATATGAAAATATTACAGTTCCTGGTAAGCTTCATTGTATCTTATTAGGCTAATTTAAGAATAGCTACTTTTTACATGCGAAAAAAACCCTCCGCTTCGAGTTCTTCTCATTAATATTCACGAAAATAGAATTTATATTCCTCTCAAATGCAAATCTCTTTGTCCGGTCTATCGATTTTAGAATCTCTGCTCCTCACTGAAAGAGCGGGTCTTAAAATAAACCTGGTAGCCCTGCTTTTTTAAATCACTTTCTTTCCGCGCCACACCTGCATTACGTCGCGCTCAGGCTCGCCTGAAGAAGATTTATCTGCGAGACCCTTCTGACTCGAGGAATATTATCTCTAATAAGCATTTACTGCCTTGAAATTTTAATAAGTACAATTATTCACATTTTCCCCTGGTAGGCCTGCGATGGAGACAGGCGATTAAATTAATATACAGGGTGAGATGACTACCCTAGGTCAATCAATAGAGCATTAAATCAGTGATTTTGTGACAAAAATACTAGTAGCCAACGGACTGTGCCATCATGCAAAAAACAGTCTGTAGATATATGCTTATATGTTTCCTAATCCTTAATATTTTATACATTTTTATACAAAAAAAAGCAATTTATTTAGGTTTTTGCTTATAAAACCTAAACTAACAAAGCAATCTGAATGCTATAAAGAGACGATTTCTAGAGAATCGAAATATAGTGGAGTCATGATAGATTTTGACTTCGCGCGAAAATTACTGGAAGAGAGAACTTTTTATTTTTCACTTTGTACAGTTGTCAGAAACAACATATAAAAAGTTACCAACTGTAGAGTGTACGCTAAATTATTTATTTAACAAATTAGTTGCAAAATTACAGTTTTTGCAAAATATATAAAAAAAATATAATTAAAAAAAAAATTAACTGCGCCATTCGAAAGAACAGAAAAATGAGACGGGCGGACCCCAAATATAGCTCTCGAAGAGCACGCGGTCCCGAGCGCGCTACACTAAATTTGTTATGATTTTTGATCTAACTGATCAAATCGACCTCACAGAATTTTAAATGAAAGACGAGTCTTCCGGCTATCAAAATTTTATGTCTTTAAACTTGAGAAAAAAAAAATTTATATAGTACGTATACAAAGTTACGTCATTCTATAATTTTGTACAATAATAATAAAATAGCTGTCATTCTTAATTTTTAAAATAAATATCAGTAACTTTCACAGATTACTCTTCAAATGACTATTGAAACAGTGAGTGATATGGAAAAAATTTTCAAAATTTAATTTGAAAAATATTGAGCCCAACATATTCAATAATTTAAAAAAATCACAAATTTGACTTTTTAGGCCATACTTTATAGATCAAAAACTATAGTTGTAAATGTGATATTGAAACTTTATGAGAGCACTTTTTAAAGCTTCAAATTTCTACTTTAAGATGTTGCATTTTATTTTTCTTAAAAACAAAAAATAACAAAAAATTAAAATATTTCATGAAAAATCCGTGAAATTTATTGTTAAAGTTTAATAATGTACAAAAAAAATTTTTATTGTTTAATAAACCATCAAAGAATTAAGTTAAGACTTTAAAGAAAGTGAAGCCAGCGAAAAATAATTTTTTTATTTATATTTATATAGTAATAAGTGGAAAATTGTTATAACAGCAAAAAAATAACGTTTTTTGATTGATTTAATATTCATTTTTAAAACGATGGCTCATTTTAAAGATTCCTTTGTTGGCATTGATTGCCTTAATTACCCAGTTATTTTTGAAGAAGAGCAAGAATTCGATGAGATTTAAAAATTAATTATTTTGTAATAAATTTGGTTTTTAAAAAGTAACAACATATTTTCAATAAAACCTCTAGCCATTTATAATTTTCATTTTTCGAAACTCTATATTACAAATATGAGCGAGTTTGATTTAAAATCGATAATTGTTAAATAAAATTGTTTAAAATAGTCGGCCATATTGCATCAGAAATTTTAAATTTTCATTTTTTGACATCATATTCTTGTTTAGCGACGTCAAAAACCCCTATATTACAAATATAAGCGAGTTTTATTTAAAATCAATAATTGTTAAGTAAATTGTTTAATATAATCAGCCATATTGGATCAGCCATTTTGAATTTTCATTTTCCGACTTCATATTCTTGTTCAGCGACATCGAAAACCCCTATATTGTCAATTTGAAAGAATTCGATTTAAAATTCATTGAATTATTTTAAATGTTCTTAAAAAATATTTATTGTATATAACTTTTTTCTAATACTTACCTCCAAGTAATTTCAAAAGGTTTTAGGAAAATCCATGCTACCCATAATTGTTCCGAAATAATGCACAATTTTAAGCTATCCACTCCACAAAACGAGAGGTCGATCGGTCTGATCGGATAATTAGAAACGAAGAAAACCCGGAAAAATCGGAAAATTGCTTTTTAAAAATTCATTACTTCGTCATTTTTTAAGTTGTAGAGCTGACCTTCTGCACAAAAGTAGTGAATTATATGTAGCTTATGTGTGTATAAAGCAAACGCTGTCGGACCATTAGTTTTGGCACAATTGCAATTTGAAATTTTTGGTGCACTATTTTGCAAAGTTTCTGTATGCATTGGGAGTGGTTCCATTTTAATTTTTTTATCGGATTTTAAAAGTAGAAGTATAATATTACAAATCGTATATTCTAATTTTCCGATAAAATGATCCGAAATAGGTGAAAAATTCCTTCAAACATGATCAAAAACGGCCGAACGTGCGTACCCGGTCGAGTAGTGGGGGAAGGTCGGGAGATGAGGGGAATGGATATATAGGTATACAATTTTGAATATAAATTATAAATATAAATTTCCTGCATTTAAAAATTGAATAGTCATGTGGTCAAACATGGCACTACTATTTACTAATTTGACAGGTTTTTAGTCTACAGGGTCGGAAAGTCCCCATGGTTCATCGGCCGTTACGTGAGAGCGATAAAGTAAGTCATAGAAATCCGTGCGATAGAGAAGGATGACTATAATGAAGGCGCCTCATAGTCACCGCCCATTTGGCCCTTCCACAAATAAGATCCACTTCCACTTGTAATTCAGCTACAGGTGGTCATCTTTGTTTTCGTCGTTTGGCTTTTCTTTAATAGATGTCACTACTTATACAATTTCGACTTCGGTATTCCGATATGTTAATACAATTCGTTAACAGAGGGCAGCACAACGCGTAACAAAGAAAACTTTTGACAGTAGCTAGTAGATACCTCTGTTTGTAAATCTAGTGACTTTGTTTCCCCTACTGAGAAGTTATTCAAATGGAGTATAGTGCTCAGCTGCATTTAAAGTTGTTATTTAAGTATACTTTTTAAAATGACTTAAAAATCCCAAGAAATAAAGCAAAATTCCCTATTTCCTCAATTCCAAAAAAATCTGTAGACCTGGCATCACTATTTCTAGGGCTGCGCCTCACCTTAGACAAACTGTGTTGCCCTCTGTTAACGGATTGTATTAACATATCGGAATACGAAGTGGGAATTGTATAAGTAGTGACATCTATTACAGAAAAGGCAAACGACGAAAACAAAGATGACCACCGGTCGCTGAATTACAAGTGGAAGTGGATCTTATTTATGGAAGGGCGAAACGGGCGGTGACTATGAGACGCCTTCATTATAGCCATCCTTCTCTATCGCACGGATTTCTACGACTTACTTTATCGCTCTCACGTAACGGCCGATGAACCATGGGGACTTTCCGACCCTGTATGTAGATGATGTTTTAGTAAAAATAATAAAACTCGAATTTACTGCAATACCGCCTACTAAAAGTATACATGGACCATACTAGAGTATAAAAATATTTCCTACTGTACAGTCGAATAAGAATCTTATACCTGTCTTTAACAATCGATATCAGCATTCCACAAATTAAAAACCAATTAAATTGGAAGTTGTACATAAAAGCGGTAATCCTCTATATCTGATATTTAATAAGCCAGTTTCTCAAACCGTATATCCATAATTGGGAAAAAGCTAGAATTACAATTCACAAACGTAATAAAAATGAAAAATGAGAAAATACAGTACGATTTCTTTGTTCTCGATACCAGATAAATTGTTGAAAAAAAAAAGCATGAACTGTTTTTAACATAAAATAAAATATCATAATGGAACAGAATGGTTTTTCTTTCCAAAGCCAATCTGTCGGAAATTTTGCTTGAAACATTTTCCATTCGATCTTGCTGAATTATTCAGAGAAAAATCAGTTTGACCTTTAAATGACTTGTAAGAACATATAGGAAAAAGCTTGATTAACTGATCAGGCGATTAGATTGTACATATATTGATTTATTTTTTAAAGGATAGCCCCGTCTAATCGCCTGATTACATAATCAAGCCTTAACCGGGACTCAAAATACCGGGCCTTAATATTTTCAAGCTGACCTTGGTTTGACCTTGAAACTTAAGGTCAAAGTTAAATCCAAAACCACGCGAGTTAGAACGGGCAGAAAATTGTAAATTGTACGAAATAAAGATTTGTGTTGGGCTTTTCGAAACCTTTTTTTTGTTTAATAGTTACCAAATCTACATCAGAAGTGGGATCACCACGCGCAAAAAGTGTGTGAAAGGTGGTGACTAATTAAAAAAAAAACTCACGTTTTATTGGAAACTTTAAGAAATTGAACAAAACTCTAACCTTTTTTTTTGTTTAATAGTCACTAAATCTCACATATACTATTACTGTATCGTTACAAGTATTGTTACCTTGCCTTCTAGATATTAAGCGCTTTTTCTGTGCACTTCCACATTAATCAAATGTAAGGAAGCTCTTACATTCACGGTTTATTTACAAATTTCACGCGGATTTTCTGTTTCCATAACATTTTCTGACTAGGAAGTCCCCCACGCTATAAAACACGCCAGAGGGGCGGTTTATGCCTCTTCACAAACAACAATAACACGGCAGACGAGACGTCTCCGTCTGTTTTTGTCGACTGTATTATCCTCCATCCGTGCACGCAATGGTTACGACCCCTTGAAAGGTCTCCATATACCTAGTTTGCGGTGCATAACGCCACGTATTACTACTTCCTATACTTTCAGTTCGTTGTTTTAAATTAGTTAATTAATCCATAACTGGAAATAATCAAGGTAATTGTTGGGAATGGAAGTCACAACCATAGAGTGCACGTATAAATAGGTTCATTGTTGGGGACCGTGTTAATAGATAATAGTAGATACAGGGCGAACAACATATCAGGGGAAATCGGTATATTATTTTCAATGCAGAATAAATGCTTAATAATGATTTTTAATAAATGTTATATATTTGTTATAAAATTTTAATCTTACATTTGAGTGATAGCAACTAAAAATTTAACAGGAATTCAGAATTCTTAAGTCGTTTTCAAGAAAAGCGCGTTTCCGAAATTATATTGGTCACCCTGTACTGTAACTAGGATATTAAAAGGTCGTCCATTCATATAATAATATAAACGTAGGTACATACTAATACAATGAGACTATTAACACAACGTCCTGCTCATTATATTGAAACTACGGATTGTCCAAACTCATCTTGTTTGTATGATGCGCAGATCAATAAGAGAGCTCGCAGTAGAGGTGACAAAGACAGGAGACGAGACCTTAATAGTAGCGCATGTACCGTTTGTGCAAAAAATTTACTTGGATCTGGTAAATTATAAATATTTAGTCAAGTTTTTATATCAGATACTTAAATATACAAGGATCTAAAACAAGGTGTTTTTGAACGAAAGTAGAAAAAAATACTTAATAAAATAATATACGCGCCAGTACATATTTTTAATTTCGTTGTTTTTTTTTGGTAATCTTTTTTATTAGATAATATAAGATATCTCTTAGCACTTTTTCATTTCAAGCCTAGTTCTGGATGAAAATATGTTTCATGAATTTTTGAATCATAATTACTGTAGGTATTATTTCAATAAAATATCATTTTTCTCCAGAACTAAGCTTCAAATGAAAAGATGTTAACAAATATCTTTGTCAGGTAATCAACTACAACAAAAATATTCACAAAATTAAAAACATCGGTATGTATATATTATTTTTTTTTTAATAAGTGGATACTATTCCTACAGTGGTTTCCACTAAAATATGCCCTCTAATAAGCAGTCCAATCCTTAAAAGTTTGAGAAACAGAAAACATTACATTACTGATATTATAAAAAACTGAAAAAAAATTACATTTCAACGCCCTCTATTTTGAAAGGAGTCATTTCTGGACATATGTTAATATGGATTTTTAAAATAATATGAAGAATTATCAGTTGAAATATTCCACAACTACTTAGGAGCACCCTGTATACAGGGTGGACCATTAGTGTGAGAAAGTAAAATAACTCCCTTGTTATTCTTAATATAGAAAAAAAGTTTATATAAAAGTTGTACAGAATCAAAAAACCTAATGGACAAAATTAATTTGAAACGCACAGGGCGATGAGTAAAAATGAGACACGCCACATATTACAATTTTTAAATTGAACAACCTGTATATTTTTAAACCTACGGATTTCCGAGAAAATTCTATATATGGCAATACAAACAGTTTAACATTTTAGTGCGGGGTTGCCAAGTTATGTAGAAAATACTTCGAATTTTGGAAAAAACATGACCTCGAAGAAGTTGTATTAACTTTCAACTACTAACACTTGCAGCAAAAATATTTGGCAGAGTTATAGGCAAATGTTAGGCAAAGACTCTTATATTATCAATATTTTATAAAGTGCATTTTTTATAATACTTAATACCAATATATACAATATCTTAATACTATCACTTTAAGAAAATTCAAAGTTGATTTTCTAAAATTTTTCAAATGGAACACCCTGTATCTTATTGTTCTATTTTATTCACATATCAGTCCACTTCAACTTTACTAAGTACGTTCTACACCTAAAGTTGTTAGTTTTTAAGATATGGCAACATTTCTGGAAAAAACTATTTTTTATTATTTTCGGTCGCACGAAATAGCTTTGGAAAAAACTGTCACATTGTGTCAACTTGTCAGTTCATAATTTATTTGTGGTATTTATAAAATAATAAAAATTAAGATTTTTCAGAAATGTTACTATATCTTAAAAACTAACAATTTTAGATATAGAACACGCTTAATAAGTGGGCCGATATGTGAATAAAATAGAACAATAAAATACAGGGTGTTCCATTTGAAAAATTTTAGAAAATCTAGTTTAAACTTTCTAAAAATGATAGTATTATAAAAAATGCCCTGTATTAAATATCGATATTAGCTAATACCTATAGGAGTCTTTGCCTAACATTTGCCTATAACTCTATCAAATATTTTTTCTACAAGTGTTAATAATTAAAAGTTAATACAACTTCTTCGAAGTCATGTTTTCTCGGAAATTCATCTGCTTAAAAACATACAGGGTGTTCCATTTAAAAAATGTAATATTTGGCGTGTCCCGTTTTTACTCATCACCCTGTATGTATCGAATTAATTTCGTAGTTTAGATTTCTTGATTCTGTATAACTTTTATATAAACTTTTATGTATTATGAGTAACAAGTTATTGTACTTTCTCACACTAATGGCCCATCCTGTATTTTTTCAAAAGAAAGGGAAGGTAGTTTTCAATTACATTTCGATAATAAAGAATGTGATTCTTCAGTTAATTCTAAGGAAGAAATTCCTATGAACTGTCTTAAGCGAACTAGTTTCCAAATTATAGGTTTCTCCTTTTCCTAAGCCCATTTTTTAAATGAATGGGAACAATAAAAAATCTTTTTTATATCAAAATAGGCTGGAAATTTGAAAATCAAGAAATCTGAAGAATTTATTCTAATTGTAATTAAAAAAATTTAAAATATAAATACAGATATATTCTGAATTTCATATTTTATTGATTTCATACGCCCTCTACTTAAAAAACGTACAACGGTACCAGATGGGCAGGAGTGAATCATCAGACCCTGGATCGAAGCATCATAATTTTACAATTGCTATCCTTATTAACATCGATTAAGCTATTAACCTACAAGACTCCTTTATTGGATATAACTTCGATCCTCGGAGATAATATCGGGAATAATTGTTGTAGTAATTCATATAAATCGATAAGGATATTTAAAGGTGACATTACGTTTTGAGATTTTACTAGAATGCAGTGTAGATATCCATATAAAGCAGCGGCAGTAAAATCAGCATATCATTTTTAGATTGTGGTCGAGAAACGCTTTTTGTGCGAAAATGGGTCAGGTCAGGTTCGAACTTATAAATAATAATATTATTATTTATAGCCGCTGAAGGTCGGAGAATATTATTTACAGGTCTCAGGCCGATGTCAACATTAGAGATCGCTATCAGTCTGACAAATTAAAGTGTCTACTCGTTAATTAATCTCATTTCATTATAATTTCAATCAATGGGTTTCCGAGGAAAAGCAAAAAACTCAATTTTTCGCATATCAGCATTCATGGAGAATTTTACTGGACTTTCTATTTTAATGAAAATATGAGGTGGTCTATTGTCATGTCATTCGCAGAAAAACGGTGTTTAAAATCTAATTTACCTTGCTCTTAGTCGGTTAAATTACGAAACGGTTATCTGATTATCTAAGTCACGAAACTGCAATAAAACTCGTTAGCAATTTCTGTATAGCTACAATTAATACCGGTTTAGAAAAAAAACAATTTAGTAGGGCAGAAAATTTTGTAATTTGCCAAAACACTTAAAAATATATTCATTTTATTTCCTCCTTGATTCTTTATCATTATATACAGGGTGTTAATATACTTATGTCAAATATTTTTGCCACATGCCCCTTATACAGTGTAAATAAGAAGCGGATCTTATTTGTGGAAGGGCGAAACGGCCGGTGACTATGAAACGCCTTCATTATAGCCATCCTTCTCTATCGCATGGATTTCTATGGCTTACTTTATCGCTCTCACGTAACTACAGATAGACCATCGGTACTACCCTGTATAAAAATTTTTGTTTCATCACTTTATTGTAAATGTTATAACTTATTTTAGAAGTAGTTTAGTCTTAGTCTTGTAAATGACTTAAGTTTGTCACTTCGCAAATAAGACATTTTTTCACTTGTTTTCCAAAAAATAATGATTCAACTTTCAAAATTCCAATGCAGGTGTAACTTAAATTAAACTCGTTTTTCTACTTACAAAACGGCTGCTTTCAGCAACAAATACTAAGAGTACCTTTTGAACGTAAAATTGAATGGAGAATAGGTATGTCTAGTCAAAATTGACATACAGTACGACACAAAAAAGTTACTACACAATATGTAGCGCCCTCTAACATTAAACAAAAAACTATGTAAATATTTGAGTTTCTCATTATGAATACTCCCAGTTTCCCGAATTTCGTCAAATTGCCATGTTATTGAACAAAAATATACCTAATCAAAATACCAAACAAAAATTTTTTGCGGTCCCATGTTCATGTGAACTTTTTATCTTAAAATTAGTCAAAGATTCACCCTCTAAAGTTTGTCCAAGTACTTAATAAATACCCTATATATGACACAGTAAAATGGGTGTGTGAAATTTAATACTCGCCAATAAAATTAAAACCCAAAAATATTTTACACCCAAGAGATAGTTGTCTTTAACATCGTTTTAAAGTAAAAAAAACGAAATTTTTACCAATCTTCTCAACTTGAATAACGGTAGGTACAAAAAACTAGTTATTTTCGACTCTAGAAGATCCCATAGTAAGAGAGGAATATACACAGTTTGCGTTGTTAAAACTGTTGAACTTTCAACCACTTTTACTTAAAATACATTTATACTCGTGTGTGGATAAATATGGGAAATATGAACCACACGATGTTTTTCAGTATGAAAAAACACTCAATTTTTTTTGTGGGAATACTATTAACTTCTAACATCCATAGTGTAAAATAAATGTTATTGTTGGTATTGTTACCTTTTATAGATGGGTCATCACAAAGCAGTTTATCTCGACAACAGCCTGGTGATTCGCCAGAAATCAAGAGGGTATATGAAACAAATATCAAAGTTACTGTTCTGTCAATAAAAAACAAATTAATAGGTAACTCACCGGGGGTTACACTCCCCCTAACTTTAGGATTCAAGGTATATCCTTCCATACGTTTCCATTATATTAATTAGCAAATATTCTTTCTTCAACAACTAGCTAGTGTCACCTGAAATGAGTCGAGGCTCCCCCGGACGCCAAGTAGTTATTAGCATCCCTACTACCGGGTGTGTGAGTCATACTATTATGATGCCACCTACACCATCCAGTATGTGTCAATCGAAACGCAGGTAAGACCCCGTAGAACTCACAAGACACACTTCGAAGGAACCTTAGTTTCGGCATCCTGGACTACATTTTGGTACTCATAAATTACGTTATCTCGAGAGCAAATAAACACTTGGCTGGTGCATTCCGTGTGAACAGCAGGTTTGATTCAAAGCAACTACGATAGTTTTCATTACAAAATAAAATATATTTATTCCTATTTTTACAATAATTTAAAAATAAACAAGTGTTACAATAGCACAAATACTTTCTCGATATTTGCAGAACATTTTCTTTAAAAATGATACACGGGAGAATACTTCGCTTCTCAGAAAAAAAGTTACTCATACAGTCTCAATAGCAGATATAAATTTGAAACTATATCTGAATTTAGCTTAGATCTCATTGAGGTAAGTATATAAAAAGGTCACAAGGCAACGTAAAGGCTCCTTTCCAAAAACGGACTTGTCAAGGTTTGATCCTCGGAAAACACGGCTTTTATGTCCACATCTCGCAGTTTATTCACCGGCCAAAATTAGATCCGAGACTGAATATTTATTTACTGAAAATAACTACATTCGCTAACGTAAACAAATTTAACCTCATATTTTTAATTATTTGGGACAAGGTTTGAGGGCAATGTAAATAATTATTCTTAGGTTGTACTATTATATTTAGAATACACAAAGATTGTTGCTGTAGAGAAATATCCCTCGAGAATGTCAAATATTTGTTGCTGACAAAACTCGTGTACGTGTTACCAGACACAATCACCATTAGTATTAGATTTAATCGACTATACAAACAATATGGATAGTCCAAATTAGAGAGTTGCGTGCGCTAAGTGTTTAGTGTTATAAACATCGTAACGAAAGGGTGATTAAAAAATAATTATCATAACTTCGCAAACTAGAGAATCCGATTCTAGGAATTTATTCTAATTCTAATATTTACACATTAATACAAGTAACTAATATGTACTGTTTTTTCTTGTAAATAATACAAAACAGTTGAAAGTTATTTCTGATTGTTTCGAGAATACTATTCCCAACTAGCTCAATCAGAAGCCACAGAGAATGCAGTTTCGCAACATTTTCCTCAAAAATCTGTAAGACAATATGAATGTCCTCAAAAAATGATGTACTAAAAAGAAAATTAAGAAAGAATCTTTGACATGCGCTTGTTGTTCTAGACCTAGGCTCTGTGGGGGCGAACCCGCTATCAGAACCCCTTGGTCCGCCCTGACGTATATTTCGGTTCTTATTGTGGGTTCTGAGGTTCTGAGAAGCATGAAAATGTGTTCGGAAATAGTGGTACTTTACTTTGAGGGTAAATTTGTCGATTCAAAATAGGACAAACATTTCATATAAACATGGGTCCGCAAATCCACCCTACGGGAGGTAGACGCGTTTGATGATAAATGGATGTTTGCCAATAACTTTTAACTGCTTTGAAGGAGAGGGATAAGTTTTGGCTGATAAGTCACTATTAAGAAACATGATAATTTGAGGGTATTAGTTGATCCAGGCGTGCAAACCAAAGGGTATAGCCATTTTAGAGAAAAGCCAAAATTAAAGATTCAATGCTACAGCAGTTCAAAAGCTTTTAATAATAATTAATACCGTTGAGTGAATGAAGAGTACCCTTAGTACTATTACTACTTAGTACTTAGTACTAGTAATAGTAACCTTACCTCTTCAAAGGACATACTTAGGAGTTGTACTCTTGTAGTCGAAACATACCGGGTGAGGCATTTATCTTGAGACAAAATAATATCTCGGTTGGACTCGATTATTTCGAAAAAAGTTTCAGACAAAAATTGTAGGGCACCGAGAAGGTCATTGAAAGGTCCATATTACGACTTCCGGGCTAGACCGGAAGTGATGTTTTTAGACCGGAAGTTGATTTTTTATAATGGAAACCTATTTTTTACCACGGATTTCGATTGAAAAACGATAAAAAACTTGTTGAGATAAATTTAAAAAAATGTTTAATACAAAAGTTGTAGGGTAAAAAGGGGTTATCTTGACATGACCTTGACTTCAAGGTCGTTTGAAGATCAAATTAAAAATTTTAAATAGGACCCTCTTTTTGACCTCGGAAATTACAAGAGCGGGGAGTTTTACAATAAGATACAAACTTAATCTCAAGAACAAGATATCAATGTCATTTTAAGGTCGAAAAAGTGTATAATTATTAACTACTTTTAGCACTATCCAGGAAAAACGACGTGGACGTAGTAGTTTTTTATTCCCTTTAGGGTGCTTGTTTTCGGTGATGTTGAGTTATGAGGAAGAAAATAATAAAATGTAAACTGAGTAAATAATATTTAATTAGAGTTTTATATAGCTTTTATAGCGTCACACTTAAGTAGACTGCATACAGACTAATACTTAATAGGACAAAGATACTTCGGTTTTTATATAAGCATTTCTGCTGATCAGCGTATTTAGCCACAGCGTCGGCTTCGCTGGAGCAAGGTTTAACTTAGGACTATAAACATTCACGGAAGCTGCAACTGAAGTGGATCTTATTTGTGGAAGGGTGAAATGGGCGGTGACTATTAGACGTTTTCATTATAGCCATCTTTCTCTATCGCACGGATTTCTATGACTTTCTTTATCGCTCTCACGTAACGGCCGATGAACCATGGGGACTTTCCGACCCTGTATGTAAAAAGAGTATTTCCAATTTTAGTGCAAAAAAATTATTTAATTAAAAGGGGAACTTAAAAGGGAAATAATTAGAATCCTACGTTAAATGAGATGCTGTTTTATGGAGCAGCTTTTATGAATTAAAAATTTTCCTTATTGACCTACGAATTACTTTGAAAAGGTTTAAGGGTAAAGGATTTTTTGTTTGCATTTTCGTTTTGAATTCGTGATTCTCCATTTCATTTATCTTAATTTTTTCTTAAATGAGCTTATCTCTTCAAATTTTGTCTTTGTAAAACTTTTTTTCAAAAATAGAGGCTTTATGTGGTAAGAAATTATATAGAGATGATTCTTATTTATGGTCAATGTACTAGGAATGTTGATGACGCCGTTAAACTTTACGTTACACAACTCTGTTGTCTAAAGTTTCTTGTTTTTTTTTTATGGCCAAAATAAGGGTTAAATCGAAAAGATATAAGAACAAGTATTTTTTTTTCGTTTTTCAATCGAAATCTGTGGTAAAAAATGGGTGTGTTTCCATTAAAAAAATCAACTTCCGGTCTAGACCAGAAGTCGTAATATGGCATCATCGGTGCCCCACAAATTTTTATCTGAAACTTTTTTCGAAATAATCGAGTCCTACCTAGATATTATTTTGTCAAGATAAATGTCCCACCCGGTATATTGAAGACTCTATTGAGAATAAAATTCAAGATTGAAACAGAATAACTTCGAAAGTGGTTAATATTTCTGATTCAGTTGCTCCATCAGCATTAATTCCTGATAATCCTTTAAAAAATAATTGTTGCACCACAATTGGAGCTTTAGAACAAGATACGGTTTTAAGAAATTATCTCAATTTTCAATTTTCGAAAAAAATAATATCGGTAGGTACTCGACTTATAAAATGTTTTCAGTTGAAATATATAAATTTCAAAAACAAGCAGTCACGTTATTGAAATAATTTATCCAATTAAATTAATAATTGACAACTGTATGAAAACGACTTTTTTGTTCCAGTTGTTTTGATGTAATTTTACATTTTTCATTTGTTTTAGTTGCATCTCATTTACTATTTTTTTTTCAGTCATTCACTATCGAAATATACAGGGTGATTCAGTCATAATGTCATTAATTTTAATCACGTATTCGGAAGACTTAATAAAGACAGAAAATCGGAAAAAAAAATTATTTACTCGACTTTTAAAAATGAAGGAAATCAACCCATAACTCCCGCTAAGAAGGCGGCCCTGCCAGATGCCCGGATGCTCGGAAAATTTTGTAACGTAATGTCTCGAACAAATCGTCAGCTGAAGCGAACAGCGTTGCCAAGTTCACATCATAATCTGTGTTCACATTTAATTAATCCGCTTTAGTATACGGATACATTATAAAACCAATAAAATGCAAGTAAATAAAGGATCATGCTGCATTTTATTATAACTAATTTTAATAATTTAGTGCAAAATGTTTTAACAAGCCTGACTTCTCGAAGTCAACTTTCGTTAAAAGAAAATAAATAAAGCAGAGGTTTGTAGGCACACTGTATTTTATCAAATAAAAAAAGTCGGCACACTAAATACCCGAATATACAAAATACACTACACACGGTTACAAAACCATTACCTAACAATTTAAAGCGTTTATTCAAATCTACCACCCTCCATATCTCCCGCATTTTTCCCGCAAAGGAGTTAACATAACACATTTTCAAAAAGTTCAAGCTTTAGAAGCAGCTGATTTCCCCAATCGTCTTGAATTTTGCAATTGGTTCCTAAGTGCAGCAGAACTTTATTAACAAAGTGCTCTGGACGGATGAATGCTGTTTTACTCGTGCTGGAATTTTAAACAGGTAAAAAACATGCATTGCTTTCTCAAAAACAATAAGTGCCTACCTAGGTTACACCAAAGTTTAGATTTACGCTAAAGTTTACATTTATTATGTAAGCTTTGGTTATACGCAACTGCATATTGAATAATAAACTGAAATACTAAAACTGTATATTATTAAACATAATAAATTATAAAACGTGAAAACGTTAATAATATTAAAAATGATAAATTGTAATAACCGTACATTCGAAAACAATCATCCCTATTCATTGATGACACGATTTTCCTTTGATAAAAGAACGACAACATTTTGCTCTACTTTGCATGGAATACGATCCTACTAAAGTGCACACGTGCAAATTAGGTTATTGACCTCGACACAGGTTAACCTAGGTCGGAAATACGTACCGAGTTGTTTATTTGTCTCCGTCCGATTGTATTTTTATCTTCTATTACTTACAGTCAATATTAAAATACTACATACATTTCACCCTCTCTTTATAATTTATCTAGTGAGTGTTGTTTTTTTATGTCATTATTTCTGTAATGAAATTGAAATTGTTATGAAATGAAATTTAAATTATTTGAACTCTTGGGGTTTTGTAATTTCAATATTAAATTTTATTTAAAGTGAAACAGAGCTAATTTCTTTGCAGCCATAATAGTCACATTTGGTCAGATGAAAACCCGCACACTACTCGTCGGTTTAGCTTTCAGAGGAGGTTGGGTGTCAATGTATGGACAGGAGTATATGGCGATCGTTTAATTAGGCCGCATTTTCTACCTGTACATCTGAATGGGCCGCGTTACTTTCAATTTTTAGTAGAAGGCTTACAGCAAATTAAAAAATTATTACTATGATGTTAATAAAAAATGATTTTTGGCAAATCATGCTCAGACCTCCTCGAGGTTCTTGCTGGGCAACAATAATAATTTAATATGTTGATTGCATAATTATAAAAAAATAATTTATAGCATTTTAAATTATTGTTGGCTCATGTGAGCAAACCGTTTATTTATTGTCTTTATATGTGCGAAAATATATAAATATGGCAACATTGCATCTAGGTCGCTTTGTTCATATCGTAGCCGGCTGACGTCAGCCGGTCAGTAACAGCCTGAAAAGGGGGTTAAATAATGATTTGAATAATTTTTTTTCAGCTTAAATATGCATTTAATTTTTTTTTAATCACGCCATCGTATTATACTCATTTTTTTCTATCTGCTCTTAAAATTAATGACATTATGACTGAATCACCCTGTATATTTGATATTAATACATCGAAAACTTCCATTCAGATAAAATTAACGAACACTTTTTTTAAATTTGTTTATATTGTAATCAATGCCATGAGAGATTTTGTGTATACAATAACGGTGAAATAACACAGCAGCAGATGAATAGCATTAAAAACTTGATTCCCAGAGAAGTTCAAAATCGCCTGTCAGCTTTGCTTATTGCTGGAGTAAAGACGAACGTGGGATGATTATTTTTATAACACGACCTTTGCAGTAATCAAACAAGGATTCATCCAATATTAATAATTCTCCGTAGAGGCTCTCGAGAAGTGCATCGTCGATTACGGAGCATTATTATCCGTATAACACCCTAGATACATTACTCGCTATAAGTATACCAAAATTACTGGAATTAAATTCAAATTGACGTCATTAAATTTCAACACTAAACAGCCTTGACTATGCTTAATATCACAACATATATTAAAAGAAAAAATCTAAAATTGCAATTAAATATTTAACAGATGACCTATTCAATTCAAACAAACTTTGCATCAGAAAAACAGCTTTAATCTCCCGTCCGTTTGAACCCTTGATTATTTACTAGTTCAATCAATGATTTCCGAGATAAAAGCATTTTAATTAAAAAACTAGACGTTGCTCGGGCCAATTAGCGTGTTAGACTAACAGCGGCATCTATTAAGCACAGCCGGTAAACTCGGTATGACGGGAAATTATAATTTTCACACACAATTATACAGACACGCGACGAATTAATTTGTTGTTTTAAGTCGCGCCTATTTGGCAAAATAAGCGTTAGACGAAATTAATTAAATTATGTGGCGGCAGTGCTTTAAGTCGAGTGCCATTCATACAACCAGCGGTTCGTAATTCACGCTGTCGTCGAGTGGAATTTGTGAGGGTGGAAATTTAGTAACAAATTTGAACAATGGGGAAGATGAGGGTTGAGTGGGGCAGTATGTGATGGGATGAAGTAATATCTGCTGAAACTGCTGGAAATTTTGCGGATGTTTCATAAATCTATCAGTTTAACGTTGCTTAATTGTATGCTAATCTAAATATAAACCAGGGTGGATCTGTTTTGAGGTGGATGTGAGAGGGGGCAAGCAATTTTTTTTTGGTTTACCTTCAGTGCTACTCGCGTAATAAAAGTGTAGATCCTTAGATCTGGGCGAGGTCCGGAACATTTTCAAAATTGCAAAAATGTTTAAAAATTTTAAAAAATACCTATTTTATCTGAGTTTTTTACTTATATCTTGGAACCTATGCATTTTGGAAGAATATTGAAAAGGAAAAAAGTTTTAGAATTGAATTTTGCACAATATATTGTAAGTTAAAAATTATAATAAAACAACACAACAAATTTCATTAAAATCGGTTCGATAGTTTTCGCAAATAATTTTATGAAAAAAATTTTAAACAAATTTTCGAATTTAGAAAAATTGTCCACAGAAATTGTTTTTTTTTTTTTTGGCAAGCATCAGCTTGATAATTTGACTTCTGTACGATGATTTGTCGAGTTATCGTAATTTAAAACTTCAAAATATCCACTATAAGACGTTCGTATCACTTTTGCTTAGAAAAAAAATATGAAAAAAAATTATTTTGAAAAAACCTGAAATTCTTTTTTAATTTTTGTCTTTTCTCTATATACAGTGCTACTTAAGTTGGAACCATATGGAAAACTTTTTTATTATTGGTTTTATGAAAAAGTTATTTCTCATAAAAAGTTCTGCATGGTCTAAAATCTAATATCCAACCTTATTTTCCAATATGGCGGATCCAAGATGGCGGACGCGATTCCAAAAAATTAACCGATTTACGCCAAATTTGGTATAGGGGGGTTTTTGGGGTCGCTGACTACGAATCTGAAATCTGTTTTTGAGGAATTTTAGTCCAAGATGGCGGATCCAAGATGGCGGACGTGATTTCAAAAATCAACCGATTTTTGCCAAAATCGATATAGTGCAGTTTTTCAAGGTGAAGGTCACGGTCAAATCATGGGTCACCATCAGATAGCCAGGGAAAAATCCTACAACGTTAGTTATGGTAATTTTTTTTGCAACCCGTTGTTTTCAAGACAGCGCGCCAAACCATGCGTGACCTTGATTTGACTTTTAATGATCATCAGAGGTTAAATTCGGAAAATGGTCGTAAAATTTTCCGCTCTTTTCATTTCCGGGGTCAAAAGTAGGGCATCCTATGTGAAAAAATTAACTTGACGTTGAAATAACCTTGAAGGTCAAGGTCAAGGTCAAATCTAGGGTCACCATTGAATAGCCAGGGAAAAATCCTAAATCTTTTGTCTGAATCATTTTTCCTCAAAATGCATTTTTCGAAAGTTATTGTGCTGTTTCCATACTTTTGGAACACGTTGTATATACAAATGCCCATAATTCGCAAGAAGGATCTGATAGGATTTTGAGCTTTGCGAATTTTGAATGTCCAGATGATACAGAAACTTTCTGTTAGCCGTTTTGGCGGACATTTTCATCGAACTGTTTCTCCCTTCCTGATCACCGTGCTCTCTTATCTGCTAAAAATATGATAGATAACCTTTCCATTTGTTAATGTTTATGAACAACCTTGCAATGTAAATACGTAATGAATACATAATAATTATTTATTTTAGAAATAGGAAAATCCATACATAGAATATTTAGTAAACAAACAACATACATATTTATACAGAAACAAACATAATTTTGCATATTTGAAAATAACTTAATTCAAAATAACTTCTTTATAACATTCTTCTGTATTGTCAAAAATAAAGGTACTTTACTCTTGAGCAAAATTCATAATTTCTGATATGCCTCGTATATGACTGGGAAATTTTGATAACTGAAGATTGCATATTAGATTTTAGACCATGCAGAACTTTTTATGAAGAATAACTTTTTTTCATAAAACCAATAACAAAAAAGTTTTCCATATGGTTCCAACTTAAGTAGACAGTGTATAACATTTCTGAATAAATATGGGTTTTTGTAAAATAAAACATTTCCATTTTAAAAAATGAATAAAAGATGTAAAATGTATCTTTTAATTATTGATTTTTACTAAGAGTGGCAAATTCAATCAATCGAACCACAATGAAGAAAAGTCGCAGCAGCAGCTTGAGGGTTTCTTTGGGATAATTTGAGGTAAAAAAAAACGAAAATATCGTTAATTAATTCTTTGTGAAGTAATCTCAAGTTTAGAGAAAATCCACTCATTTTTTACCTTTTTTAATCAAGCTTCTTGCATTGAAAAAAAATTATAGAGGATATTTTGAGGTTTTCAAAACATTGCTTAGACTTTCTCGACGATAATTAGTTCCCGCAAATTATCAAAGTCAAAAAGGTAATTTTCGCTTTGAATGACGATAACTCGGCGACAAATCATCTCTTGAACAGCTCCAAATTAAAGAGGATGAATCAAACTAATGCGGAACTTTTGAAAAGGAATAAAAAAAATTTCGTTGGATTTCGTGTGATTTCTAACGGTGGTCAATATAAAAATGTTTTTAAAAAATTTTTAAAAAAAGAAACTGATTTTTCTCCAGAAAAATTAAAAAACAAGCAAAGAAATTACCTTTTGTTAAAATCTAGAATGTAAGTTCTAACCACTATGTTTGGCAGTATAAATAATATATTATAATATGAAAAAAAAAACGTCAGAAATTATTTAAAAAATCTAATGCCATTTCCGCTTTTTGAAGATGTTAATAAATATTCTGAATTTACTCAGAATGATCAAGAACACGTTGCTTTGGAATCAAAAGCATCAGACATGGAATTTAAAGATCTTTAAAAAATTTGCAAAATAATGTTTTTCGGTTTGAGTTTTTTAATTTGGTTTATGCAGAAATTTGGTTAAAACACTTTGTTGACTTATTCGTTATTTTCATTGCTTACAAAAGTAAGAATTTGTTTCTTTTTGTTGTGAATAAAATATTATACTTATTTATCTTTTGTTAATTTATGTATGAACTATACTAATTTGAGATTCGAAGATCAAATATATATTTTTTCTTCAAGTAAGTTATTTTCATACTCATTGAGATTTATTCCAGCAAAATATACATAGAAAAATATTTTAATGAATATTTTCCAAGTGTTTTTGTTTCGAGTTTTTGAATTTTTTTCATTTTTCAACTTTTTGCCCTGGAAAATTTTACATTTTTTTCTGAATTTTAAAAACTGCATTTTCAGATGCCCTTAAAAAAATTACATATAGAAAATGTTAAACAACAAAGAAAGCATGAAAATAGTTCTATTTTAATTCTAATTTAATATTAATATGTTCATTTAAAAAATAATAATACATACAACTCTTGGACTTTGACGTAACGCACAGGTCATGGGGATTATGGATAAAAAATAAAAACAATAAAATGAGAAGCGTACATAGATACTGAAAGAAAAAAAATATTAACATAAAAACAAACCTTAGATGCTTAGAGTAAACCTAAGAAAATAAAGCATGTGTCAACCTTTATTTTTAACCCACAATCAATAAAATGCACTTATCGCCACTGATATTAAACCGCATTTATTTTTACAATTTCATAATTTATTACTATTCTGTACTTATAAATAACATATTATTTGTTTATGTTTCTGTTTAATGAAAGATATAATACCACTACGATAATGAGACTTGTCCATTCGCTTATAAAATTGTTTCTATCATTAACCTTATTGTACTGTCGTCGGCCGTGCATGACAAAGATAAGGACTGTTTGGGTAAACATTTGTTCTGGTTATCACGTTTATTTATAGAATAAATAATAATCAAACCTGCCTACTTAAGATTTAGCCAGGTGAGGTCGGAAATATCAAGGGATTTTTTCCACTATCTGATCTTGAGATGTTACAAATGAATGTGATTTCCGAATTTGAGATAAAATAACACTGTATACAAGTATAACTTTATATGGTGATTACACTGTAAACTAAATTCTACGTATAATGTCCGACAATATTTTTACTATATGGAGCACTTCAATTTCTTTATTTCCATTAGACAATTTACAAATTGTATTGGAATTGTCAATCAAAGTGTAAAAGCTACATAAAATTCGTAAATACTAAACACACAAAATAATACTTTAACAAACAACAAATACACATATATTATAGATCAAAGTATTCATTAACATTATGAAATCCTTTGTATACTAAATGTTGCTTTAAGCGCTTTTTAAATAGTCCAGTCGATGAGCAACTTTTTAGTTCAGAAGGCAACTTATTTTAAGACCCAAGTAATTGGGTGATCTGCAGGCAACATTTAACCTACAAAAAGGCACGTAAAAATTATGTTTTTATCTTGTACATATAGAGTGGATATTATCATGTTTTAAACATTTGTCCTGATTATTATGTAGGTACATATATACAAACAAAGCTCATATATTAAGAGTCATTGTTAAAATTTGATGTTTTATAAATAAATCCCTACTGCTAACAAAAGACGGCATATGAAACATTACTCTCAATATTTTTTTTTGTGCAACAAAAACATTACTTGACATTGAAGACTGCCCCCAAAAACATATTCCATATCGCAATCGGGATTCAACTTCAGCGTAATATAGATTTATTAGCTGATTAATGTTTAAAACTGTTCTAAGATTTCTAAACTGATAAAGTACAAAATTTAATTTCATAACTACATATATGCTCACAATGAGATTTCCACGTTAAACATCCGCCAATATAAAGCCCTAAAAATTTAACACTTTCTGTACCTCTTGTCACACGATTACCGTTTATTTGCATATCAAGTTCTTCACAAGTCTTTTGCCAATTATGAAACCTTAATGCTGTTTTTTCAGAATTTAGAAAATGCCTGTTTTCATAAAACCACTCATTAAGGTCATGTAGAACATTATTACATTAATTTTTTAATTGACCTATCAGTAAAATTCAATCAATAAAAAATTTATTTTTGATATGAAAAATATTTGATTAAAATACGACTGTAAGTAAGATTTGCTACAAATATTTTATTAATTACCTTAATGTTAAAGCCTTATAAGGAATATATTAAAAAAGTATAACTACATACTCGCAGCAAGGTGTGATCGTCTTTAAATGGCAGGAGAAATACGTCGGTAAATTATCAGAACCAATGGTGAACAAATGACGCGTTTGCCCATTTCTTTCAGTCTGAGTTCACCAGTCATCTACTTTTAATTGGTGTAAGCCAGATGTTATGTATAATATAACTTATCTTTATTTAGTATTCCTGAAATTACAGAACTAGATATTTATACGCATTAAAAAAAAATAAATAAATAACCGGACCTGAAGGTATTCCTGCTGTTTTATTGAAGCTATTTGCTTTCCCACAGAATCATTAAACAATTAAATCTATAACTTTTTCTCAAAAAAAGTCAAAAATATGCCCTACCTTCAAAGAAGAGGATAAAATAAGTAAATGAATATTGAAAATTACAGACCAATAGCTTATTCTGTGCAACTTTGAGAAATGATCATTTACAATATTTTTTGTCTCAACATGGCCAATCTACAATGACAAACCTTATAAGTACCGTTCTTTATTTCTTTGGATAAGGGTAGTAAAAATTATATTATTTATACAGATTTATTAAAAGCCAAGCTTGATTCTGACCTTTTTTTACTAAAATTATCTGGCACACAATTTACATTAGATTTTCTTCAATTTTTGAATTCACATTTAAGCAGGGAGGGGTTTTAATGGTACATCTTCGGGCTCCGGGTTAACATGTAATTTCTCCGGGTTTCCTGGAAAAATCGTGATTTCTTTATATTTCCTGATTCCGTCGTTTTTTTTAGACATCAATTATTTTCCGCTCCAGGTATGTCACGAAGTAGAGAAGTAGATATTTCTTGAGTACGTCCTTTTTTTAGAGATCGATTTCTTCGAAAACAATTTGACTTCCAGATTTTCTGAGACCTTTTTTTTAGGCATCAATTTCTCCGGGTCTGGCATGAAATAGATCTGGTAACCCTAGTAGTAGGCCACAAGTGGGCGTTTTTGGGCGCATCCCCCCCCCCTTCCTAGCCACTATCTGCCTCTGGCCCTTCTCCAACCTATCTGGATTTTGATCCATGGCCTTATCCCCTTGCAACCAAAGGCTTTATGTCTTAACCTCCTGAAGGCTGCACAGTGTCGCTGAGGATGGATAGGAACATCCTCTCCTTAACATTTCGAGCATAAAGGGTCCTCTTCAATTCCTATTAAGCTTAAATGCCTTCTGTGTGCAATGGCTTGTCAAGACACCTCCCATTTAAGAAAAGGATTTTCTGTGTATCCTCTATTTTATTATTGTAATAATTAGTAATAAAAATCAGTAATACTTTTAAATTAATATGTTAAACGATTAGCAAATGAATCTAAAGTAACTACATATAAACATCACATTATAATAAAGTTGTAACAGCTTAAAAATTATACATATTTATAACACGCAAAGAACTGTATTTGGTCTAAGTCACATTTGATCATGTGGTCAATGCAGATACGTACAGGGTGTTAAAGAAAGAGTGTAAAATATTTAAGGAAGTAATAGTATGAACCAAAATAAGCTGAAAAGTCTCAATAAACATGGGTCCGCAAAGTAACGGTTGCGGAGATATGGAATGTTTTATGTCTTTTAGCCCCTTTTTTAATTTTGCAAAAACGTTGTGTATTTTCTTATAATAGTTGGTTGATGTTTAGTGAAATAAACAGTACGTATTTGACAGTTGTTCTCAGTGCACAAGTTTTCTTTCGCTATGGCTGGTTACTCTAACGCAGAATTAACAGACATGCATTTCATGTATGGTCGTGCTAATGGGAACGCTACCGAAGTGCGACGTCTTTATGTTGACGCTTATCCAAATCGCCAGATTCCTTCACAACGCATGTTTGGAAGAATTCACCAAAGATTGCGTGATACCGGTTCCTTGAGCAAACAGTACCATTTATTCGGAAGACCAAGGTCGGTATCCACTCCTAGAGCAGAAGAAGAAATTCTAGCACCGGTAGAGTATCCAGGTACGAGTGTGCGGAGAATATCAGCCGAGGTAGGAATTAGTGGTCCTCTTGTTTGGAGAATCCTTCACTAGCAACTGCTTTATCCATACCATGTGCAACGAGTACAGGCCTTAAATCCAATAAATGATCAGCAAGCACGTTTGGTTTTTTGCCGCTGGTTTCGAAGATGTCGTGCCTGCTTGGAAATGGACGAAGGCACTTTGAACATCTTCTGTAACTTTGTTTTTTGTTTGTTAAAAGCTTCCTTTGTCGGTTTATTCCTAATAAAATAAAATGTTTGAAAAACGAATAGTGGTCCATATCTCCGCAACCGTTACTTTGCGGACCCATGTTTATTAAGACTTTTCTACTTATTTTGGTTCATACTATTACCTCCTGAAATATTTTACACTCTTTTTTTAACGCCTTGTATATAAATATTAATGGAATGACGTAGTATTATGATTAAAGTGCATATCAAAATGTGTTCAAATCAGGATACAAATACCAGATTCGCATATAGTTAATAAAATGTGACTTACGACAGGATATTCCACAAAAGGTACCAGATAATCTTGTAGCCAGAGCATGATATTATTAGACTCATTATACCTTAGTCTAATGTTTAAGTTGTAAATGAAGAAAATATTTTTACCTGGAATTGCAAAACATAAGAAATTATCGAGGAAACTGTACTTAGGGGAAAATGAAAAAATACTATCCCATTTTTTTCTACTCTTGCTATTACCTGCATTTATAATATGTAAATAAATATATGAAAATATCCTACTGCATGATATGACTGGCTGACCTTAAACGTTGTATTAAGCCAATTATAATAATTAACTTTTTTTCTTTCATGTAGGTTTAGCGTAAACACGATCTATAAATATCTTCTCATTACCCGAAAATTATATTCCTTATACGTGGAAGTACTAAAATTTGTTCTTTCATTTTTGAAGACAAATAAAACTTGAAAGAAAGAAACTCTCCCACGCATTTCAACAGTCTGCTTTGTGTCGCACCCCGTCATACTTCATAAAGTCTCGTTTTACATAGCCTGCATATTTTAAAATCTTCCTTAAAGCAAGTGTGTTCCCTACGCTTCGCTTCCCGTGAATAAATGATAACTACAAATAAAGAAATCATGGCCTACTACGTAGCAATGTTTATAAAAAAGTTAACGAGGCCTTGCAAGGTGCATAACCACTTAATAGTTCGTGAAAGTTCCAGACAAAATAGTTGGAAATAATTTTTCAGAGCTGTTATTGTTATACTTTCTACACCATGGGAAGGAATTTTAAATTGAAAAGTAATATGAATGTACGGGTCGAATCTAAGAAAAAAATTTAAGATATAATACATATTGCTAATTTAATACTGACAAAATAAATTAATTTTAGAAAGACACTTACAGGAACATAGAAAATCGGAGTTTCTTCATTTGAGGAACTAAAATGCACAGATCAACAAAAGCAATATATCACACTTCTGTGCCTAAATCTGACAGGATACAATATATTTTATGTTAAGGAGGTATATCGGGTTTACTCAAATGCACAGATGTACTTGAAATTTATACCGAGAGCGGCAAAAGTATGGAATATATTTATTTAAAAATCAGATGTTCGATATTTGAAAAATCGCTCGGACCCGTCGAATTATATTTTTAGTTGCGCATTTCCTGAAGCAATTCTCATTTATACAGGGTGGCCCAAAAAAAGTTATGAAATCAAGGCCTACTTTTTTAAATGGAAACCCCTTTTTTGTATTTTTATTCAATTCTCCATGGAATTCTGATCATTTTTTATGTAACATAACCTATACCTATCTTTAACCGTTTTCGAGATAATGAGGACTGAATATAGAATATGGAAAATTTTCAAAAATTTACCCTGCTGGTTTTAAAATAAAACCACGTTTACTTTTCTATCTTAGATTTGTGCGGTTCACAGAAAGTTGCTTCAAACCAGAAAAATCCATAAGAAATAAGTGGTTCGGTGATTTATTTTGATCATCAGGACGCAATGACTTGAATGTAAAAAATATAAGTGAGGTATTTAGGTATAATTTAATTAAAAATGCATAATTTTACTGTATAAAATATGATTCTGTTAAATGTCATTATTTAAATTACGAACTAGGTTACTTTGCATATTTTTAGCACCGAATAACCATTTCAATGTAATGTATCATTTCGTGTTAGACAACGATTACACTGTTTGTCAATTCGCAAAAAAATCGTTCGAATTCTTATAAGGCAGTTACACTGGATGCGAATTCCTACAAATATTTGTTCCCATTAAATCGTAAGAGTGCATACGAAATATCAAATTAGAATAAATACTAATGTTTAGATGTCTTTGATTACAGTGTCCCTGTTCTTGAGAATTCGTAGGAATTTCTGATGCTTCGAAAATAGTTTCTCATGTGGTCAGTTCGTACAAGTAACATGATATTTATTACAATATTACAAGAATGAAATACTAGGAAATATGTAAGTACTTAAAATCACAATGGGGAAAAAATTGAATCGATTTTGCGATAGAGAATAAACGCTAACGTAAACATTTTTCGTTTGACTACGAACAGCTTTTCGTACGAATTCACGCCCTGTCTAATCGCCGTCTTAACAAACTATTCATACGAACAAAGTGGTTACATTGGATAAAAATTAACTATATAATTATGTACATGTACCTTTGGACGCCGTGTACCCCATTAAGATGTCGACCAACCCATTAGACCCTTAGATAACCTTAATGCAGCTAGATTATAAAAGCCTCGAATGTTAGAAATTAGTTCAGTTCTTTTTGGTTATTAAGCTAGACAGCTCGTCCTAGTTTGTAATTTAACAAATAAACATTTTTTAAAAACATCTTTTCAAGAGTTGTGAATTTAATTACATGTACTTGGTAAAGGTAATGTTTAAATAAAGTAGGATCGATTTAATTTGTTCTCTACTGTGATATTACTTATATTTTCGACATTGACTGCTATAAATGGCATGCTATTCATAAGAACTGAACTTTGTAAAAATAAATTGATAACATGACATAGACAATGTAACCAAGTATAGTGTAGATAATTATACGGCGGTGACAGCATTTTTTACATTAAGGCGATGTTTCGCATTGTATTAGCTATGTCCTGTCCAAATCTTGTTCGTGCAACTCTTTTGGTTTCGACAATGCCTATGTATGTTTTCTGCCACGAAAATTGAATAATTTCAAATATTTCGAATTTTCACCACCAAGAACGGCGGTGACAGCATTTAACATTAAGGTGGTCATATTCCCGGCCAAGAAATAGTGAAATTTCTGGCATTTTTAGGTACTGAAATCTTTAAAAGTAAAACGTGTAGAACAAAAGTAAGCACAAAAATAAAATCCTTGATGTTTTGTTTATTCATTGTTACCATTTAAATTTACTCAAATAAAATAATAACTAAAAAAAAGCGTTTGTAAAACATGCGTTTGCTGTTATTCTAACCCCACATTTTAAGAATTATTTTCATGTACTTATAAATAAAAGTAAACAATTTTATATGTAGGACTAAGCAAGTAAATGTTATAAGAATATTTACAAGTGGAAGTATATATAAAAAAGTTAGTATTTTCGTAGATTTCAGTACCTAAAACCTTAATGGTTTGATCGTTTTTTGCACATGTTTATTCGTTTTACTGCGGCGTCTTTGAAAATACTCAGGTGGCATGACATAACATTCCTATTATTTGATAAGCTTTAGATTATTCAGTTATTAAATGTTTTGCGGAAAACACTATTTAAAGAATATGGGGCCCTTAAGGCGATGTCTCGCATTGTATTAGCTATGTCCTGTTCAAATTTTGTTCGTGCAACTGTCTGGATAAATTTTGAACTTTATATTTCATATGAATCTCTACAATTTCATACGAATAGATTTTCTTGTGAATTCGCAACTAATAAACCGCCACCTTATACGTTCTATTCTGTTCCACTATAAGAATATTACTGTTCTACTATTTACTACGCATTGTTTTACTTTCAACTAACCGAAACCTTGACAGAAATGATTCTTACACTTTGCGCGGATCTAAGTAGTACATCTATTCTTGTCTTGAGTGGTATTTTCCAGGTACCGTGGCACTTTGGAATGATTCAACGAATACTTTGATAGACAGGCATTTCCTCCCCTTACAGTCACGCAATAACCGTCGCTCGGGCTCGTTTAAACGACCTTATTAGTCTCGCCGACTGAACTACCTTGATTCGCGTTATTTTGCTAATATTTCTCAGAACAAATATGATGACTTAAGTCATGTTCTCCACAGGATATATTATGTGTATATTATATTTGATTCCATTTACAGTTAAAATAATTTTACAAATAGTCGTACTGTTTTTCAGAATATACCTATTAGAGAAACAATGTCTTATTCCTTGTAGGATAAGGTGTACGTTGTATCCAGAACCTAGTATTTCTTAAGGGAACAAGAGGAGTATTATCTTTTAAACTAGCTCGAAAGTAAGTAAATGTATTTCAAAGGAAAGTTGAGCAATAATTATTTTTCAGGTCTCTAATAGCAAAAAGAAAATACCTTTATCAAGAATTAGAACTAGTTTCCCCAGTTTCCCTCAAACAGATAGACTTGGTCTTTATTGTATGCGTGCTACTTTTATAGCATTTTATTTCAGAATGAATAATGATTAAAAACGCTAAAAATAGATTTTGAAACTCCGTTTCGCCTAATGAAGTACCGCAATTGGTACAAGACACGTTTGTAATAAAAATTGTATTACTATACCATTCGTAATATGCGGAAATTAAATAATGACGAACTAATCACCCTATACACATGTTCAATGACCACAAATAAGATCTTCTTATTTGTGGAAGGGCGAAATGGGCGTTGACTATTAGACGCCTTCATTACAGCCATCCTTGTCTATCACATGGATTTCTATGGCTTACTTTATCGCTCTCACGTAACTTCTGATAGACCATCGGTACTTTCCTACACTGTATGTAATGCAAGAAAGTGAGAGGGTGATACAAGTCCATATTGCTTTATATTTTATATCTAATTTTAGAAGGTTGGTATTTTATCAGTGCATAGATTGCGACGTAATTTTTTTTCATGAGCTTTGAGTATTCGCGGATCTTTCCACTAAGTATTTATTGTGTTTTAGAATGTAAAAAAAAAACTAATTTTATATTAATATTAATAATTCAATTTCTCACGATTTTTTATATTAATAGTTTCAGAATAAGAAATACCTACCAAAACATTTGAAAATAATGTTAATTTAATACTTTTATATGTGCATTGGATTCTTCATAATAAACGTATGCACACGATTTTACTAAGGTAGGTTGATTCACAACTTATCCAAAAAAAATTTGGAAATAGATGCGTCAAGAAAAATGGAGACAATATCGTAAAATGAAATTATAAAATCCTTATAGTTTCCGAGAAAAAAATTATTGAATTCGTAGTATTGTCAACCCTTACGTCGCTGGGCTACCGCAGTCTCTAACGTCAATCGCGTCGTCTCTCTCCATCTGACCCCAGGTGATTCCGAATACTGACATCCGATTTTAGTTTTTGCGATAGTGCTTACATTAGTTTTTCAAGTGTCAAAATTGGCTTATGTGTATAGCAACTCGGAGTTGATGGATATCGTTTTAATTTATGGTGAAGCAAGACAACATTTGAGTTACGGTAAAGCATGTCTGTTAAGCTGGCTACTTACTACGCGGTACCTACTTGCTGAGTGACTTGACTTGGAATAATTTTTTTTTTAATAAGTTCATCATCCTGTATAATTACCGCCATATGAAAAAAAAAAAAAAATATTGGAATTAAAAAAATGGCGTGAATCTGCATTTCTCGCAACTTAAGATTAACTGACTATTGCTTTGACCGAGAAAAATAGAGACTATGTAAGACTTTTTAACTCATTCCAATACAATGAATACTTCTCCGCATTGCTCCATTTTTATCGTGCCATTATTATTAAATTTAAGTTAAATTGACATATTTTTTTTAATTTTGACACTTTGTAGTCTCCCAATAGTCCTGTTTTGATCTCCCATTAAACTGAGTGTCCTTTTTAATACAACTCCCTGTATTAGTAGCACTTATCCGATATAACTTCTTCTTTCTACTCAAGAGAATCTAATGAGGGAAAAATCGTCCAGAACTGTTAAACATACGGTATGCACAGATGGCGAGCAGCGCCATCTGGCTGACGCGATTCAACTTCCAGATTGGTGGCAACATCAGGATGAAAAGTCGTGTTTATTTGAATAATTCGAATAACGGCTGTTATCTACTTTAAAGGGGGAATAAATTGACTTACTGTTAATGTTTACTACAGTTCGAAATCTACGCACTTCGGTAAACAATGCACAATCAAGGTAAGTCCTTATTACAATTCACCGCATCAAGGTAAATATAGCCCAAGTTCTTATGCCACACATGTAGGTAGGTGTCAATGACTCGGCCGCTAATAAAAGGAAAGATACGTCTTTCTCTTTACCAGCCACGTTACTTATAGACCGTAGGGAATGTGGTTCGTGGGACAAATATAATGTAGTAAATGTATCGATAAATATAAACCGTACACTAAAATCTATCTGGATAAATTGGATTCTTTCCCACTGAGCAAAAGTATACACAATGAATGCTAAGAGGTACTCAAGATGATACGTTTTGGATCATTAGGCGCTCAAGAAAATTGATGATAGCAATACAAATACAAATTAATATGAAGTTAATGGAGAATTCAATATAATCACTGTAACAAGTTTATATGTATTATATTAAAAACGTTACGATTTAATACTGCATTAGTAATTTCTAGCAAGAAATCAATCATTGAGATACACCTTTGAATTATACCAAGGGGTTAAACACCCTCGACAAAATGTTTGTAAATGTATGTAACTGTCTGCACTTTTTTGCAAATGTCGCGCAAATTTTGCAATTTTCTGTAAATATTATGTCATTTTCTCCAAATATAAATATTGGCATATGCGGTTGTCAAACGCTAAAAAGAGTGATTCCTCTACTATCGCGTAAAAAAATCTCTCTGCCACTCCTTCTTGATTCAATTGTTAAAATATCGAAAGAAAGTTGCAAAAATGAATCAAATTTGCACAAAAAAGTACTGTCATTTTTTAATACATATAGATTAGGAAGTGTGTCGTAACATAAATCTTTTTTCTTTGCCCGAGAGGGTTAAATTTGTTTGAAATAAATCAAACTACCTAAAACAGATTTTTAAATATCCATATTGATGATAGAAAAAAAAATTAAATGTAATTGCCTACTAACATAATCAACAATATTCCGATTCTAAATGCTACTTTTAATTTTTGAATAGGTAGATTTGGAAATATTCAATGGCCAGCGAATAGCCCCGATTTAAGTCCTCTGGTTACGTTTTTCTGAGGTTGCCTTAAAAACAGACTTTATGAAGATATACAAGTAATGTTCACAATGTTCGAAATAAAATAACTCAAGAAATATGACAAACGCGAAATAGAAGCACAAGAATTAAGTACCTACATTAAAACGAAATTAATTGTTAGTCATAGAAGAAAATGCTTGTTAATAGCCAAATTGAGTCTTGTTAATACTTTACTTTTAAAATTTAAATTCCAAGTTGACTGGCGCGCAAATGGAATATGCGCGCGTTGCCCAGATGGCGTGCGATGAGGAGGGCGTACAAAAGGTTAGTCAGTAGTTGTAAGATGATAGAGCAGCAAACAACTTGTTACAGTAAAAATGTAAAAGGTCCTTCGAGTATTCAATAGCAAATTAAAAGGTTAACGAGGACTGCTTGTGTTTTCTTTAATATAAATAAATTGGTCCTTCGAGCCGGATGAATCAGTGACAAAATATAAATAAAACCGAAAATGTGAGTGCAGGCTGAAACAAATGCTGCAACAAACAAAGACAAACAAAAAAACAAGTATCAATTTTAATCTTTTTTATAAAACTGGCAAGTTTTTTTATTGGTGCAATGGTATGGGCTCGGATATGTGGCATAATTGTTCATTCAATTTTAAAAAGGTAAAAGCAACAATAAACAAAATTATGTTATAGATACGTTGTTTGCGTTAACAAATAAAGAAGACGTAAAGGTTTAAGTTCAAAGTTGTCAAAATCCCAATTCGCACTAGTGTGACCTTTAAGGTGGCCCACCCCAAGGGTCATATAAAGAAAACATTGTGAATTCTTATTCAAAACATAATAATTAAATAAACAGAACATTCCACCATTCCCTGGAATCATTAAAGCATTGACAAAAAAAACATTTAATTTTATTAGAGACCTTCCTCTAACAACTTGTACATACCTATCAAATTCTACAAAGAAAACCTAGACCCTTGCAAATACTAACAATTGCTTGAACACTGATTGAAATTAAGTTATTCAATCGTCAAATGCAATGGCTGAGTAACATATTGATCGATTCAATTATTAAAGTCAATACACCTACGCTGTCTGAAACAAATAATCATTACGAACAAAAATGAAACGAGCCCCGTAATTAATTTAGCACATTTGCATCACGTAGATCTCATCGGTATTCCAAACCAGCGCTCAGAAATTACGTATCTATGCAATTAAAATTTAAAAACGCTGCCATCAATTCGCCCTCACCGGCCGCAAACAAAGGGCGACACCACCGGCAATATTTATACTATTCAAGCGCAGTCTGATTTATCGCTGTTTTTTGTTTGTTATCTCGGCGATACATGTAATGTTTCTGCAAATACACCATTTATTCGAAAACGGTCCAACTAAATAAATGCCGGCTGGGGGGCGAGGAGTAAAGACCAATTTGTATGCGGGGGCACGTCGCAAAAAAGTTTGATGGCTCTAGCGGTTCGCCGTTGAATCTATTCCGACCTATGAACGGATTACACGCCGTTTCGGCGATATATTTCCACTGAAGAGATTTAACCAGTTGTGTTATACGTAATAATACCAATATCCCTGTTCTGATCTCAACCAGGACGAATCAGAAGTGGGATATGGGTATTTTATGTATATCCCCCTTCTGATCCCAGAAGGAAGTGGTGGAACAATGTAAATCGTATAGTTTTATATTGCTTAAACGTTATTGCCGGTATAATGAGCCGAGATTTACAGAAGTTATTTATACAATAATTACATTGATGGAAACTATTATTCTGTCCCAGACCTTTAAAAAATGTAATAAAATTTAAAAACTCCAATTAAATCAGTTAACTTAGATTAGTATTATTGATTGTTGTGTTAACCTTTTTCAAAGAACCTTCTCTGACGCCATTGTATGGATCTTTGATTATCATTAAACTGAAAAATTGGAACCTCTCGGTATTACTTAAAAGTTAATTAGCGGAATCAATAATCAGTCTCCTATGAAGACACTGCAAGGAACAAATGAAGTGGACAGTACGATGTGGGCGTTTAAAAGAAAGTTTAAGGTGCCTACTTTTATCAAACTAATACAGAGAAAATTATTATAGTTTATATTACAAGAAAAAGTTATTAAATGAAACAACTATAGATACTCCTAAATTTGTTGAAAATTATATTGAATTATACACTTTGCAATGTAATGATTTTTATACACAAAAAAATACAAATGAAATAAATATATAAATTTGGGTTTCAGTGTATTATTACGATTTTTTTACGAAATATCGTTACTGTTTACATGGTGGTGTTATATTTTAAAACGTATTATTCCTAATCTTTTATATGTCTTTACTATAAATATTTGACGTAAATATACTAATATAAGAATGAATTTGCAGTGACCTGTTTTGATTCAACCAATCAGTTTAATAATGTAATAATACACCGAGTGTGAAGAAGACTGGTAGCGGACCACACGTTTAGATCAATTTGTTGCGTAGTAACGCGGTACACTATTTTACAGCAAATAGTACTGTCGTATGTATGTACACCTAGATACGAAAAATATCAGTATTATGACATTATTGAACTTTGTCTAACTTTTACATAGACACCGAGACTGTAATTTAATATTTAAGATCTATTTTACTTAAGTATTGTTTTATTTACACTATATTTTGATTTCAATTTGGTGTTCTCGAAAGAAGTTGCCACCACCCTTGAAATAGTTTCACCTCGATATATGATAAGGTCTGTTACAACAAGAGTCAGGGATTGGTTCCCAACCGTTCGAAATGTTTGGCCAGCTAAATTCTAAATGTATCTTCAGTGAATATATCGCAAGAATTAGTTGGATGCACATTTCTGACGGTTTGGAACCAATCCCTGACTCTTGTTGGAACAGACCTATAATAACTTCAAATCCTCATCGAGAAAAAAAATCGTTATATTCAGTAAGGCTTTTTCTGTAGCACTTTTACAACGACGATAACAAGGCTTTTGGGAAGAATATATTTTTTGTTAACAGTTTAATTATTTTAAATTAGAAATCCGTTTCTTGGACAAAATGTGACTCATTTCTCTTAGAGAAATTCGTATTGTTTATTTAAGTATTTCATTGTTTATTTAATTCTTTCTCATAGTTAAACAAGCCTTATTTTTAAATTAATAAACACAAAAAAGTTTACTTGTTTGAAATTTTTATTAAAATTAAATATCAATTACAGTATTTTGCCATTTAAATAAATATTTTTCAGAAATTTCATAGTACATCTTTTTTAAACGTTACTCATTTTTTTCAATTGAAGCCTATCATATCAAGTTAATCATAGTAGTATTTTGAAAAATCAATTTAATTATTTAGTTTAAATAATATCGTTATGTGCTTCTATTTATAGTTAATACTTAAAAAAGCATATTCTTAGTAGAAATGTTACAACATATGTAGTAATTATAGAGTGGCATAGCATAAAAATTGTATTTTCAATAAAAAAAAAATCAGTATTGCATTATTTACTGCTACTATTTTGACATTTTACTACATTATTCGTAATATTATTTTTCACGTAAGTTTACATATTGAATACATTACTGAATAGTGTAAAATTATGCACATATTGAATGTAATTTTACTTGTAACAAGCTAATTTTACATTAAGAGAACTCTATAGCAAACAGGCAACTAGCAATAAATATTAGGTATAGATTTTATTACACAGTTTGTCTAAATATGAATTAATGCAGAAATAACAGACTTTCCTCCATTCTATCGCAGATTTTCTATAAAATTACTTTTTGTTGTAAAAAAATTTGTAATTTGTCGCTTTTGAACAAGCGGCATTGTAAATTACAAATTTCTTTCTACCAAAAAGTAATTTGAGTTTCAAACTAAATCCATTTTATAGAATCTGTCTGCATTAAAATGCGGGAAAGTCTGTTATTTGTGCATTAATTCATATTTAGACAAACTGTGTAATAAAATCTATAAAAATGTATTACTGGTTGCCTATTTGCCAAAAATAACCAATGATATGTCATTTTACATACAATTTTTACTACTAGTGTACAAACATGGAAGTCATATACTGCTCCATTTAAAACGACACACAGCGCATAACGGCGTCTTTCGGTTTAACCTTTACACGTAGGCCCGTTAAGGCGACCGCCGCCCATCCCCAATGAACACGATGGAGGCGCGCGAGCAGGGGCGCTGCCACGCCGTCGTCGCCGCCACCGTCGAGAGGGCCACGCCCACTCGCAGCGGCGCCGGAAACGGGCCGTCGCATTTCTTAGAAAACTAATTTAAATTTAAATAAACGCCCCAATGTAGGACACAACAAATATTTAATGTTTTCGCCGATAGGAGTAATTGGAGTTATCTATTTTGGCTTTGATTTTTTTTTTTCATTGGTCAGAAATTAACTCTTAAATAAAATTTATAATCCAAGAGTCTTTCTTAGTATATTAGTAAAAAAGTTTACAATTGAGTTTATTTCCTTAACAGGAACTTCAGACAGCTTTTAATGTACAGCTTATAAAAATTCCTATCACTGTACCTACAGAAAATGGACACTCGTTAAAAATGAGCACACATTTGAAAAAACGTTTCAAAAACACACTTAGATTCACGAAAATCCATATAAATATGATCAAATGTTATTAAATACTTGAAAATACAATAAAAACACCGAATAGGTTTAGATATATTATGTTTTTACTCTTCTTTAAAGGTATTAAGATGCTTCAAACAAATTCAAAAAAAATAATTATAAAAATCTTATCAATTGTCCAACAATGTTCTACACCAGAAATCTAGATTTGTAAAATATATCCAACTTTAGTGCGGGAAACAATTATTCTATGAGTTACATGACTTATCTAGTATTGCTAATACTCATTAAACAGTTGATAAAAAATAATTATCTAAAATAAAATATAAAAATAAAATGTTTAAATAATTAATAGAAAAACACATACCTGATACGCTTACATTTTCAAATAATGCAATCATTTATAAGTATAATCCATATCGTCATGTAAATAAATAAACTTTTTACAATGTCATTTTTCAAAAATGTAATTATTTTCTTTATTTTTAATTTATATATAATTTTTTATATCAATGTTTGTACGAGGCGGGAAGCTGTCTAATGAAATTAGATATTAGGTACGTATCCTATCAGCATAAATTTTATTAATGAACTATTTAAATCACTCTCCACGTGACGTCATACGTTAAGCGAACCGATTTTATTCATGGAAATATCATATTTCTTCAGTTGCATTGTTTCAGTTTTTTTCTTATTACATTACTCATAATCTTATCACAGGCAATATAGGTTGGCGATAGCTATTTTGTCTGTGATCTTATTTTAAAATGTATCATTTACTGTTTGTTTGTTTTGTTGTCTTCGTACAAACATTTTATTTTAACATTTGACAACCATTTATTGCTTGCACTTGTATTGTTTTATTACCATTTTCTTTGTTCTTTATATTTTGAACTAGTTATGTGTCAACACTTCTGTACGCGTGTGTGTGCTGTGTTGTATATTTTACTTTTTTTTTCATAATGATTTTATATTATTATTACAATTATTCTTTTTGACGTGAGTAAACACTTTTTGTGAACTAACACTAATAAATATCTATCTATCTATCTATCTATCTTTGTAACATGAGTAATTATAACTACATTTTTTTAAAGTGATGTACAAATTTCGTTGAGTGTCCAACTAATTAATTTTTTTCTTTTATTTTAAATTTAACAGTTGACTATCTCATCTTAAAAACAAATAATATCAAACAAGGCCAACATTTGAATTTGATAAAATCTCCACTTCATACATGACATTTCATTCCAAGGCAACTACGATTTTGTTAGAAAATTGTGCAACATCTAACTATTCGAACAATGAAAATTTCACCGTGTCGGCAGCGTGGGACTGAAACTTTTACGGTAATTATGAAATACACCGCTGTCGGTAAAAATTCAATTATACGGTACTATGATTTCATACGAAATGTCTTTAATTTAAAGTACATAATTTTAACTTTGTGCGACGCAGTTGTGTTTGTTAAACAGCGAAAGAGTTTCAATTGTTAAACTGCACCGCAATGAAAACGGCCGAGAGCTGTAATTGCCTTGCATACCCGCTGGTGATGACTGAAATCGATAGAGACGTCGGCTGTACCGTTACAGTAGACCTAGGTATCGCTTGGATTGGATCACTGCATCAAAAAATGAAGTTGAGGATAGGGCGAAGTGAAATATGAGGGGATTTAACCCGATCTTAAAAAAATTATATAGGTACTTACCCAATAAAAAATAATATGTGTTTAAAATATGTGACTATTTTACACTCCTGTAAATAAAATCAAAACTCAAGACACGTAAATGTCATTTTTAACAGAAAACACTATACACTAACGCAAAAAATTAAAGGGTCAAAGGAATTTCCGAAATTTCTCCGTGAGTTTTGACAGACTGTATTTAGGTGAAAAATGGTCGTATCGGAAATTAAAGAAACGCATTTTGAAGTTCTAAGATTCTAGTTTTTAGATCTTTCGGGGTCGAAATTTTTTAGGAGCTACGGTTATCATTCTAAGAAATAACGCGACAAAAACGAATGAACTTGGAAAAAAATTTTTCAGCTAAGCCATTGCATGGACCAGAGAGCTTCTTTATTTCCTTTTTTTTTTAATTTTGATACGACCATTTTTCATCGAAATATCGGACTTTTAATGGAAAAGGATCCTTTTGTCCTCAATCATCGATATCTCGGCGACAAAATGGTCGTACAGAGAATTGAAGGGCAGTTTCGAAAACTTTTCGGAAAAAAAAATTTTCTTCATCTTTTACACGAATTTTAAAAAACAGGAATAAAGGGTAATCTATGGTTTTTTTTTAGAAAATTGACGGGTAAATTAGAAATATTCACGAAATGACTAATGTTAAGCAAGACTTTTACAGTTCGCTATGCCCAGAAAACACTGTGAAGTTTTATCTCGATCTAGCAAACCGTTTCTTTGTTTCAGTAAAACTTTTGAAAAAAATTAAAGGGTCACGTTTTTGAGGTTTTCTCACATTTTTACCGCAAATAACGTTTACATTGATGAAAAAAAATAATTAATTTTTTTTCAAAGAAGAAATCTTTAATTTTTATTTAAGTAATTAAAAGTTGATGAACAGAAGCATAGGACGGAAAAGCTTAATCGTGCTGGAAACAATTGAACTTTGTTTTCTTTAATGTCCGGAAGATTTTCCAAAAAATCTTCAAAATTTTCGAAAATTTGAAGAGAAAAGAATCCTTTTCCATTAAAAATCCGATATTTCGATGAAAAATGGTCGAAATTAAAAAAAAAGAAAATTGAAGCTGAATAAACATGGTCCATGCAATCGCTTAGCTGAAAAATTAGCATTTTTTTTTGTCGCGCTATTAGAATTGCATGATAACCGTAGCTCCTAAAAAATTTCGACCGAAAGATTTAAAAAATAGAATCTTAGAGCTTCAAAATGCTTTTTTATTTAATTCCCGATACGACCATTTTTCACCTAAAAATACAGTCTGTCAAAACTCACGGAGAAATTTCGGAAATTCTTTTGACCCTTTAATTTTTTGCATTAGTTTACATACTTTTATAATTTTTAGTAGTGAATTTACATTGTCTTCATATCAATACACACATGAACTTGCCAAACATTATGCCCTTTCTAATTCTACCATAAAAAATATTAAGTAAGCTATTAAACGTGTCACTTTTATTTTATTTTATTTTTGAACCCATTTTATACAGTGTGTCCCGTTTTTCACTGATGAAGGTACCTTTACTACAAACGGAATCGTATCTTCTTAAAATATCAAATTTTGGAATGAAAATAATCCTAATTTTGCAATTGCAGCAGAGGCAGTATTCACAGAAAGTTAATGTGTTTTGCTTATTATAAATTTTAGTTGTCTGATTTTTTGAAGTTTGGCACCCCATAAAAAACAGTCACAAGACATTTGTCGATCAAATTTGGTATATGGGTATTTTGATGGGTGTTAAAATAGCCTGGTAATATTATCTTTTTGATAAAAAAATGCCTAATACCACTTTCAGGAAAAACGCCTCTTTTAAAAAATCGCTGTAGGCCAGACTTTTGACACATCAATAAGATGGTCAGTAGAATATAACTTCCCTTCAGGGTACTATTTGTAATACAATTGGCTTGCGGAAAGTCCACAGCCTTCTCACATTTACTTATAAATAAAATCAAACAATTTTATATGTAGGACTAAGCAAGTAAATATTATAAGAATATTTACATGTGAAGTTATATATAAAAAAGTTAGTATTTTCGTGGATTTCAGTACCTAACACCTTGATGGTTTGATCGTTTTTTGCACCTGTTTATTCGTCTTTGAAAATACTCAGATGGCATGACATAATATTATTATTTGATAAGCTTTAGATTATTTGTCTTTGTGGAAAACACTATTAAAAGAATATGGCGCCCTTAATTCCCATTTTAGTTGTGGTAGCTATTCCGAATCGCTTTGTTATTATTTGAAAAATGTTACACCTTACTATAAAAAAGTTGTATCATTCCAAACGACAAAAATTAAACAAACACAAAAAATAATCTAGTACTCGTGATTGATCTGATAAACTATTTACTCTTCGTCATCCCGCAATTCGATTCATCCTTTTATCAATAGATAGGCGCAAAATGGATTTTATAATAAACCGATTTCATATTCCGAGCATAAATCAAATTTTACTGTGCAAATTAGTCGCAGATCGGCTACTTCCTTTGGTTAAGATACGTGGAACGCCGCTGAAGTACAGCGCATTCAAAGATATATATTATCTTCTATCGCGGAAACGGAGTGTTGCCCCTAAGATGCATGACGTGTTTCTCGAATATCGGAAAATCTTGTTCACAGTTCAGTGGATTAACCAACGCGGAATGCATACATTTAAGTAAAAGCGGCGACGAGCTTAAGTTAATAAATGGTTTGTATATAAGTACTATAAGCCTAGCCAAGCCGACGAATACGAATACTTAAAAAATCATAACGCAAAAGAAGACTCTTTTAATTAGGAAATTATTGAGCTTGTACCAAAATTTATACCATTTCCAAAAAAGAAAGTATGGTATAACTGTTGAAATAGAAGAGAATTTAGAACAAGATTTAGATTACTCATCAATGATACCAAACGATGAGTGAGAAATTAATTAAAAAAGTGTTCGAACCATAAACCTTCTGCATTATTTCATAACCAGAGGACACGGAGAAACATCCATGGCACAGATATGCTGCAGCGCGATTTGACCCTACAGTAATCTCCTATTTACAAAAAACATCTGCAAGTGATTATTCTTTCTGGAAAGCAGCCAATAGAATTAAGAGACATATAACTCCTATTAGAAGCAACAATGTAGGTACAATGCACAACAATGGTCGGAGAATAAGAAAAAAACAAGACTTAACTTGTCGGACATCTGACTAACATATTAACACTTAACCATCGATAGATGAATCATGGCATGGCGTAAATACTCTGGCCAATCCAAAATCTGAAAATATCACCCTTGTTACCTCAAGAGAAGTAACTTTGGAGATAAGAGCTAATCTAAAGTCAAAGAAAGCACAAGGTTTTGATTCGATTACTGGTGGCATATTAAACTAATTGCGCGAGGCAATTTCAGTCCCCAAATAGAGCAGAAATTGTACAGTAATGTGAAGCTAAGCATTTCATTTCAAGAACATATTTCCATTTACACATTTTCATTTGAACTGTCTCTTGATTAGAGGATAGGTTGCATTTACACCAAGCCATTAGATGGAATCAAAACCTTATATGTATATGTATTTAACATTGGTTTTAGATGATTTAACATTAATGCGAAGACCTAAAGTGGTTTAGGATAATTACTTTTACTTAATTAGGTTTGAAATGTTTCTTCTAAGAACAGATTATAAAATAATAAATATTATGGACAAAATGATTATTTGAGCATAATACATAATACTCGAACATTATACTCAAATAATATAAGAATTGTGTTGGAATAGATTAAGTCAGGTAGATGTACAGATATTGTGGTGTTCCAGGTTTCGAGCGTTCAAAATTGCACTAAACGTTCCATCATAAACCTGTCTATGCAAGCCAATCCAGGTCAGAGTAGGGAAATAGGTCCAAATTACCTTCCATGGCACAAGGCGCGGCGCGGAAATGAATGTTTTCACCTATGTTTCCAAAAATTTTCGCTGAACTTCCTAAGAAGCCCCTAGCCGACTCAATTACTGAAGTCACAGTAGACTACACCGCCGGAGGCCGATACTGTTGGCAGACAGCAGTCCACGATACGCTGCAAAAATACAAAATTCACCTCACTTTCGAACTTTGGAGTATATATAAGTGCCATGCCAAAAACACAAATCGATCATCAGTTGCAATTGGCGATATTCTAAAGATGGGTAAAATCCAGAGAGGCAAGTGGTCCAGACTTAAGGCATACTTCAGTATAGGATCTCTGCGAACCCACCTCAACCATGTTGCCTTCCAGTTCAATAATCAGCGACGGATACTGGCCAGTATATGTGTATGATCAAAACATTTATTAAAACGAGCTCAAAGCTTCCAGGCTTTGTCCACACTGTCGTAAATAAGGGATGCACAGTTCTCAAAGTTGCCATACACAAACCATCCTAGAATTCCAAAATTCCAATCAATCTCTCAGAATTCCATACAAACTTAAGCTCTTAAAGCTGCTATACAAGCTTCTAAAGCTTTCATACGCGTGCTCTAAGGAAAGGCCACACACACATAAACTTTAGTTTCTAGTCCAGCGTTCAAAGACGATGATAAAGAGGCACGATAGTAGCATACTGGACAGTGCTTTCATAACACCAGTTTTTCATAACGTATTTCCTATAACCTCATTTTTCTTTATATTCTTCAAACTAGCCGCAGACACAGATGACCCAGTATACAAAGCTTCCTGGTAGGATCATCCGGCGCAATTGCCAGCACAAAGGGGACTTTACGGTGTTATAACCGGTAATTATACTTGGAGCATTTGGACGTTACCGCGTCGATCGAGTGCCCTTTAGCTACTCGGGGCCACTGAACAATACACGAGTTCGAGTGGGTTCGTACGGAGGCGAGATGTAAATCACCCAGATAGTTGCTAGCATAGGATTAACTCGGTTTTCCAGTTGTGCCCTTTCCGTGTACTGGTTTCGTCAAATATCACAAGCTACCCCCTTTTCGTTATAGTAAGTAACTAAGTACGAAGAGGATTAAAATTCAAAAGGTGGCCGAAGAAACGACGTACTGACTAAGCCTCAAAGCTCATTGCACCGTCTAGATCTAGAATTTAGAGATGGTATCCAAAAATTGTTTTGTTAATGATCGGTGAATGGCCAGGGTCAACGATCAATCACACCTCCTGATGGCTTCGTCAGACTTTGTATGTCTGTAGCGGTTAGTTCAGTCGACTGGGGGCGGCGGAATTTGAAAGATTGGAGAAAATCGTAATCAAGAGCTTCTGGAGTTTTTCCAGGATTTACGGGCGACTTCTTGAAAAGATCGGAAACGTAGGTGAAATTTGAAGTAATTATTTTTATAACCACTGTATAAATACATGTCTTCACTTGCTCCTATTTCTTTTGCAAAGGCGACTTGTAATTCATCAACAAATCCAATTTTATCCATCATTTTATGAAACTGCTTTATATCTAAGCACAAAATTGATTATAGTGTAGGTACTACAACAAAGACACTAAACAGAATCTAAAGGAGTAAAATAGCAGCCGCTCGAATACAAAACAAAAAAAAAATCCAATTAAATTACATTCGGAGCCCGAGCACCGTAAACCACGTTTCAAGCTCGAATGGATCCGTACTTTTTCTTTGCATTATTCCCTGAGCCATTATGCAACAACATCTCCATATCCAGGCTATTGTTCCGGCTTCATAACTGGGACACTGCATTTTCGTCTGGCGTTGAGAGAATCATTCCCGTTTTACATTATTTAATTCAGAATGCGGACTCGCGGTTTTAACGTGATCTATGGGGCAATTTCCCGGCGATGTGACGTCAGAAGTTACCGGGTATGTGCAAAATCACTGACTTCTGTGTGCTGCAAATTTGAGAACAATCCCAAAAAAAAAATGTATTTCTTATTTAAAGCTAACTATTAGCTATTGATATGCCTTGCTTTTTTCTCTCGCATTTGTATCTAATACAAAGAAAACAGGATTTACCTAGACTGTTATTGAAAGACCATAAAAATTGTGTCAGGTGAAGCGGTTTTCATCTAAATACAACAGCGCTCTATATCGCCAGCATTTTACACCTTTGGTGGCAACAAGACTAAAGAAAATGTCGCTTCTGATGAAAAGACGTCAACTGTTCACGGCTGCCTCGTGTTTCACATAGAGCAGATAAAACGAGGTGCAATAAAAGTGACAATGCGACACATAGCGCACGGCTTTGCAGGTATAAACAGAAATTTACGAGTCTGCGGTTTCCCAGACGGTATTAAATTTTTCCGTTGCACCCGATCTATTCCTGTTCCGTGAAAGTTTATAGCCGGCTCTAAGCCGGCCTTTCACATTTTCGACGTGACCTGTAGAAGAATTAAAGGGATACCTACGAAATATCAGATATAGGATGATCCTTAGATGTACAAACAACCTTACAGTCAAAAATTTGTCAACAAAAATCCTCTCTCGCCCAAAGATTAAACCTGAAATTACCTGAAAGTAGGAGAGAAACGCCACGGATTAACTGAATTTAGACGTTTTGACGGATGTTTCCATTTTCCCCGTCATTGCACCCAAAAACCGCTCCACGCAGCCCAAACTACCCAGATACAGCAGCCTCCATCCCCGCCAGCTGGACTCGAGTGCCGCGACGAAAAATAAGGCTCGAATTTTGGACCCAGTCAAGACAACGCCCTGCATATCCTTTATCTAGTTAACGAAAATAATATAAAGATTCCAAGAGGCCGAAAACCAAACACGCGGAATTCAACTAGGGTCCAGTGAGCCGCACTAAACCGAAGTTCGTAAGAGAGATACCCGTACGATCTGCTGTGGGTGTGAACGAACGTCAACCCTGGGTATTTGCAGTACCTCAGAAGCATGAGTTTTGAAAATGTTTTTATATAAACATTTTCTTTATTCACATTCAATGTGCCATAATGTTGAAGGTTTTTCATCTTACTTCAAAAAGCTAGGAAACATTTTCAGACCGTTTCATAATTTTGTTTCCAGTACCACTCTTCAATTATAAACGGTTGCACCACTTGAAAAATCCATTTCGCTTTAACTTCAATTATACTTAACAGTTGAGTCTGTAACATTATTGTTTTCTTAATATTCACATATTTCTTAACACGACCAGTGTCAAACAGGCACATATACAATAAAAAAAGTGGGCTGAACTTCACTAGACTCTCTATATGTATCCAGAATCCACAGGACTCGAGTAAATTGCTAAAATTTTCTGAAAATCAAGAAAAATCGAGGAAAACCTTACTAACGGGCAGCAGCAATGTTTTGAAAAAACTTATTTGGAGCAGAACCGGGGAAAAAACAGGAAAAATTGTTAGAAAATCACTTACATCGAAATTTATGCTGAAATCCAGGTCTTAATTCCAATATATTTTCTCGCGCTGGACACGAATCTGACACTGGTTAAGCTTCCTGACTACACTTATATAAGTGTGAATGTTAGTTCTTTGGCGGACGAGGCTCCTGTTAGAATCGACTCCAAAGAAGATAAAATCGGAAGCAGAGACAATGTTGAAGCAGAAAGGGAAGAGAGAGAAACTGAACCAGAAGGCAGCGAATACAGAAGGAAGTAAGGAAGAATACGTACCAGAAAGTGAAACAAAATTTCCAGATGCTGTTAATCAGGAAAAGTTTAATGATCTGATTAGAAAAGTAAGACTTCCAAAAGATGCGGTAGAATTTTTGGCTGTGTGTGGAACTAAAGTGTTGAAGAGTAGTACCAAGAACGAAATCAACTTTTTACCGAGATAGAGAAAAGGAGTTCCGACAGTTGGTGGAAAGACGATGCCTCTTTGATATTCATGGCTTGATGAATGAGTTCAAATCTAACATTTACAAATCCGAAGAATTAGAGTATAATCGGCAAAGTTGCGGCGATTTGAAAATTATCTCAATCACCTACCCCAAAGTAGCAGTCAGGATTTACCAAGTATCCTTGCTTCTTCTATGAAATAGTCGAGACCGAAACAATCCCTACAAAAAAGGTCTATAAAAGAAACACTCAACACTAGGAAGTCAATGTTATACATGAATCTTTGATCTGAAATGCTTCTTGCTCTGCTCCATATAAAACTTGGCCTGATGAAAGAATTTGTCAAGGCTTTGGATAAAAACGGAAATTGTTTCTAATTTAAGTGCAAAATTGAAAGAAAGACCAGAAATCCGGAAAATGTTCCACGATGAACAGTAACAGTGACCGTTTTTTTCGAGGACATTCAAAACTTTTTAGAGACCCACAATTATAAAAAACTACCAACGCTTACTACAAAATAAATTTCTTCATTTAGAGTAAATTTCGATATAACTGGTTTCTGGCTATTTTTGATATTTCCCCGACGATTTTTCTCTACCGTTCAGTGCATGAAATACATAATATTAAAGCTTTATCAGGTCCAGATAATCTTTATCAAAACATAGCTGATGCTCTTAAGTTGGGTCGTCGTGAACAGAATTGAAAAAGCTTTAAAATGAGGTGTCACTCAACATAGGGTGCCATTTAAAGTTTAAGAGTATTTTATGCCCTGCCTAAAGGATAGCTTCCAATATACCAAAACTTACGCCATCATAATGAAAAAAAGAAATCGACGTGTCAGGTTTTTTTTGCTCTTTTTTAAATCCGATATTTTACAGGTGGGAAGTTTTAATTGGAACACCTTGTAGAAATTAATTTATTGTAAATATAAAAATTTTGACATTTTTGCCAGTTTTAATAATATTTTCCAAATGTTTTCATTTTTATTCCATAAAATCAAGAGCTAAAACAGCGCTTTTAAAATCCTCCGAGCGCAAAAAATGTTTTCCGACATTAGAGTCTCCTCCGATACACATGAAATATTTATGGAACAGCGTGATAAGTTGCTACCCCATACGTCAGCGGACCCGCAGGTCCTTTCGACCCGCTCGAAAGTTTATGGCTAGTTAAATTCGGGAGTAATGTCTCGAGAGCGGCAATCTCGGCCCTCTGACAGGTGCCATTGTAGCCTCCTTTTAGCTATCGCTCTTGTGTCCCGAATTATTGATGAAGCGGGTCCCGTCTACTTCTTGGTTCCTGCCTTTGCCGCGCGGTATTCATTAATAGCACACAATAGGACGCCTAAAAGGGTGGCGGGTAGGTAAAACAATCCTTTGGGGTTGTAGCAACATAATTTCTGGATGGATACCAATATTCTCCTATCAAATAACTGTGTTACATTAAAGGAGACGTGTGGCAGATATGCCTTTCATGTGCTCGGGGCACTCTAGGGGTTTAATGTCAAGGGGTAAATGCGTTTTGGCAGCTGCCTCGCCCTAATAATTAGTTCGAAATTCGTTTTGGTCCACAATGCCCCGATAAGAACCCGGTTTCACGATGCGTTGATTTTAATTAGAAATATTTTTACTGTTGTATGGTCGAATATGAACATGCGTTTTTCTCGTTCAGATTAAAAATATTTTTTTATATATTTGCCCCAGAAACCTTCGTATTTGAAATTCAGAGTGTTATAAATAATCTAACTCCCTTACTATAATATATAGAAAAAAACTGTAAACACAAAAATTTTAATATTTTTTATGTAGTCTATCATGGCATTCTTAGAATGTTTATAAACTGTCACGTTTCCGACATATGAAAACGAGTAAGTTTTTTTTAAATGGAAAACCCTGTATATTTTTAAATTTTTTGAATCTACATATTTTTCTGAAATTGGAAACAATAAAAACGGTGCCGCTGCCCAGCGACAATATAGACGGGAATTTGGCAATATTAGAGTTCCATGCAAAAAAGCTTTTGCACGAATTTTTATTGAATTTGAAGAACGAAAACCTTTAAAAATAAAATTAAGGCATTGGGCTAGAAACGAAGATGTAGAATTGAATATTTTATTATATGTATTTTCATGAAACTTTCGAATAGTCTATTAGAGAAGCAGAACGTGATATACAGGGATGGCCAGAAGTACGGAATAAAATTCATATCTTTTGAATGAGTTAACATTTCATCTAAGTCTCTTCGAACATCAATACCAAAATTTGTAAGAAATATGAATTTTTTTTCTGGACCTCGTTAAAAATTTTTAAAAGTATCCGGACCCCACCTAAAATTACTTGCCGACCCCTGGTCTAGCACGTCACAAGTCGATAACAATGGTGTACGAGTCGAGTACCTAGAAATTTTTAAAATGAGTGAAATATTCAGTGACAAAACACTGCACTATTTTTTATGCAAACATTCCATTATCGGTTAACATAATTTCAAACAGAAAATGTTTGTAGGTACCTAAAAATATAAAAAAAAATAAATACAGTAATAACAGTTTTGAAGAGAATGTATATGTTGTTATGCGGAAACAACTAAAAATAATAATTAATTATTTGCTATAATATAATAATCAGTTTTGAATTAAATTTAATTAAATTTAACATAAAATTATATACAAATAGAAAAAAAAGTAATTATTACAAGTGAAGACGAAATAGTTTTTTATATACATTCCTTTTACAAGGGTTGAGCCATTGATTTAAGTTAATACTGAATTCTCGACTGAATTCTATCATGGAGAATTCAATTTTATTCTTGTATTGTGCACATAAAATTTCGACAGAATATCTTCAGTTTCGTAAGACATTTAGAGACCTATAAAACAGAGTTTTAACACACTTCATCTCAAAAACAGACTTCAAGGACAAACGTTTATAAAAGGTGGTCTTAAGTTGTCTCCCGCTGTATAACAAAACATTTTTATATCAGCACAAAAAAATGATACATTTTTAACACTTTGTTACATCTTCTATACAAAGAATTAAATACGCTTTCTTGAAGTGATATTTTAATTATTTTAAATGAAGAAATTTTAAGAATCTGTTCATAATTCTTTATGTCACAACATCGTACAATACACGATAACGATATGATAATTAAATACTTATTATAGAATCCNATGTATATGTTGTTTAAAACTGACCGTTTTCGAGATAAATCAAATTAGTTGCTTTTGAAAAAAATCACGATTTCAGCTCTCTAACTGAGGCTAGATAGAGTCTAAACCGTAAGAGTTAGAAACCTGCAGTTTTCACAGTTCGTTTTGGCATAAATTACTATATCTTGTCATCTGTGAGCAAAACATGTACGTTATTCGGACTCGAAAATACAGAGTACTTACTACACTTAATTACTTACTTACATTTAATCATCTTACGAGTTGAAAAACTTTTTTTTTCAAATGGAATGACCCATATTAATCGTCATGGGTGAATGCAAAATTGAATGTCGTTTCGACTGATATAAGGTTGTCCACTCATCTCTAACAGTTTTAAAGGAAAAATTCTAGTCCGAAAACGTAGCTATGTAACAGCGTCAAGAAGGCCTCGTTTGTTAAAATTAAATAGTTACTAGTTGTTGTTTATAAGTTTTAGGTATATTAGTTTTAATTGTTATCACATAAGGATTATGTATATTATTTTCATTGGCTTTTCGACTAAATAAAACTATTGGAGATATTACTTTCAGAATATAACTTTGTCTAATAGTAATAATATTGGTCAAACCGCTGAAGGGATTATATGACACATATTATGTATGGTTAGATTAAAAAAATGTGTAGATTCAAAAAAATCTAAAAATATACAGGGTGTTCCATTAAAAAAAACCTTACTTGTTTTCATATGTCAAAAACGTGACAGTTTATAAAAATTCCATAAACTACATAAAAAATACTAAAATTTTTGCAGGACATATCGTTTTTAACAGGCAACTAAAAAAAAAACGTGAAAATGAAATTTATTTGGCGGATAGCTGTGAAGTGCAGGCTATGCTTTAGTTGCGCCATCTGATGATAGGAAGCTCAACTGAAATATCACAACACTGCCCTTCATTTGTTTAGTAATAGAGAGACAGGGAGAAGTTACACAAATAAGAAGTTTTCTGTAATAACATGTCTATAGTCTAGCACGTCACAAGTCGACAACAATGGCGTACGAGTCGATTACCTAGAAATTTTTAAAATGAGTGAATAGAAAGAATTAAATACGCTTTCTTGACGTGATATTAATTATTTGAATGAAGAAATTTTAAGAATCTGTTCATAATTCTTTATGTCACAACATCCTACAATACACGATAACGATATGATAATTAAATACTTATTATAGAATCCCTAGTACACCTACCTACTATAAGCATATAATAGAGACGATATAATATATCTATCTCCAATATAAAGGCGTCAACGACATCCTGGCGCCAAAGTCGGAAGAATTGACTAAACTTAGATATGGTCGACTTATATGCAATACTTATTCGTAAATTTACATTACGGGAATTTACTTATTAAAGATCTGAGAATCTTGTCCAGAATGACTGTTATTTTCCATCACATTGTGAAAATCTTAGGTATATTTTTTTAAATAATATTTATTTTTATATAAGTAATTTATGACTGTAACTTTATCAGAATGATAAAGAATTGCTGTTAACTTTCCAGTAATAATTAAGGGACTATAGGGATAATAAGGGATAATAATATGCAGAGGTCTTGGCAGAGATTGAGAGTGTACGTTGGACATTATTATCCTATAACACCCTTGGTGTTTTCAACGTTTAATATCCTATGATTTTATTTCATTTTATTTTTTTTTGACATTTAGCTGATATGACATTAGTTTGATATTTAATCTGTATTGATTGAATTGTTAATAAATGCTACTTTAATTTTTATTGCTGAACTGATTTTCATTTAAGTAATATAGGACCTTCAAATAGAGTGACTTTTATAGATTATTCTCTTTGCCAAAAGTTATACTTTGAATTTTAATCGATTTTTACATTTTTATTACAAGCTACAAAGCATTAAGTAATCAAATTTCGGTTTTAACCTGACTAGAAACTTTATTCAAAACACTCACTCTAGCTGACATTGTTTTTGTCAACTCTTACAGGTATTTTCGACCTTAGTTACAAACTCTACAACGATTTGTAAGCTCGTATCTATGCTACAAAAATTCATTCACAAAAATGAATTTGTCATTCAACGACAACCTCGGAATAATTCTCGGAAAATGTTATAAAATTGCGTCGAATGACGTTGTTATTTAAGTAATACATTTAAAAGTATTGCCTGCTAGGCGCTCTTAATTTTTTTGTTTGGCACAGATCAAACAAATGAAGCCAAAAGTACATTTATTTAATGCTTTTATCTGCAGTGAACCAATGAAGGAATTAAAAAAATAAGTTGATTATATTTAATTTAAAAAACAATACAACAAGAGATTAGGGATTAAATAACATGAAACAATGGGATATTACTAAATAAAATATAAGTAAATGCTGTAATTTTAGTTCTCAACAAATTCTCAATTTTTTTAACCAAATTACTCAAAGGAAATGCCACTATACAGGCATTGCCTGCTTAGCCAGATTATACATCTTTATCTAATTTTTTATAGCCAATTAAATCTTCACAAGCTAAGAATACATATAAATTTTCCTTATCTGGTACTACTCGCACTCGATCTCCTATTTATTAAAAGCCGGAGTTATTAAGTGATATGTAATTCACTATCATTTATTGAAAAATAGCGCCGGAATATTCAAATTGTTTCCCATGGACATAAATTAATTCTACATTAAGATAAATCGATCAACCGAAAATGCAAAGAAGTTGTGCCGACAGTAATCCATTTTGAAACGGACTCGAAACCACTTGACTGTGACTTATACCAGTATGGGTAATTTTTTTAATCGACTCGGGTTAACTTCTACAACGCACGCGAGTAGAATTATATCGGGATTTACGATATTCCACGTCATGGGAAAAATGGACGTTATTAAGATGGGAGCGATAAAAGTTCTCATAGCACATATGTATAAACGGTTATTGAGAGAAAATTCTAATCAATACAGCCACATGATGTACAACTATTATTTTTCTATATTACCAACAAAGTGCTGCTTCTTTGGCGAATACATCTTATATACCAATATTTTTTATATGTCCAGTAGTAGATAGGGGTAGGGTAAGAAATGTTTCTTAAATTGAAGAGGATTTTACCTTAGGTACAAATTGAAGGTATAATCCAGGGTCTAACCCAGTATAAATGAAATCTTGGAATATCCTAAAAGGTCTTATTCTACATGCTGTTTATTTAGACAAAAAGATACCATACAGGTTTTCAATTAAATCTAAAGGTCTTTATGATTCTTGCACTTCTTGCAATAAACATTTCATTTCTACATTTTATCAAACTTTTAAAATCAGTAGTACAGTTTTTCGTATTTATTACTCAAAAGACCATTTACAATATGTATCCACATATTCTATAATTTCTTGCATTAATTTGTACATAAAATAATGTTTTTTACAATAAAACGCTCTTTTATTTTAATGTACCTATATTTTTGAAAAATTCTGCACACTACTTTTGTACTTTGATTCTATTGCTACAGGGACATCATTTTGTGACATTATTGTGGTATATGGAAGGTTTCATAGAAAAATATGGATGTCACAAAGTAATCCCAACGCAAGGGGACAAAATTCTCTAATTTATTCATTCTCATTACCATCTCGATAACTTTTCTACAGGGTGTTAAAAAAGAGTGTAAAATATTTAAGGAGGTAATAGTATGAACCAAAATAAGCAGAAAAGTCTCAATAAACATGGGTCCGCAAAGTAACGGTTGCGGAGATATGGAATGTTTTATGTTTTTTAGCCCCTTTTTTTATTTTGCAAAAACGTTGTGTATTTTCTTATAATAGTTGGTTGATGTTTAGTGAAATAAACAGTACGTATTTGACAGTTGTTCTCAGTGCACAAGTTTTCTTTCGCTATGGCTGGTTACTCTAACGCAGAATTAACAGACATGCATTTCATGTATGGTCGTGCTAATGGGAACGCCACCGAAGCGCGACGTCTTTATGTTGACGCTTATCCAAATCGCCAGATTCCTTCACAACGCATGTTTGGAAGAATTCACCAAAGATTGCGTGATACCGGTTCCTTGAGCAAACAGTGCCATTTATCCGGAAGACCAAGGTCGGTATCCACTCCTAGAGCAGAAGAAGAAATTCTAGCACTGGTAGAGCAGAATCCAGGTACGAGTGTGCGGAGAATATCAGCCGAGGTAGGAATTAGTGGTCCTCTTGTTTGGAGAATCCTTCACGAGCAACTGCTTTATCCATACCATGTGCAACGAGTACAGGCCTTAAATCCAATAAATGATCATCAAGCACGTTTGGTTTTTTGCCGCTGGTTTCTACGTCATGATGCTGAAGACCCTCGTTTTCTTGCAAACATTCTTTTTACTGATGAGGCCGGGTTCACAAGAAATGGAGTGTTTAATTTTCACAATACGCATATTTGGGCCGACGAAAATCCTCATGCTCTAATAGAATCTGGACATCAGGCACGTTTTTCATTAAACATTTGGATGGGTATTGTAGGTGACAGGTTTCTAGGTCCTGTTGTTTTACCAAACCGATTAACAGGCGCTGCTTACCTCAACTTTCTGCAGAACACACTGTATGAGTTTTTGGAAGACATTCCTTTGAATCAGAGGCAACAAATGTGGTTCCAGCATGATGGTGCTCCAGCTCATTTTTCCATGGCCGTTAGAGAGCATTTACACCAAACTTTTCCACATAGATGGGTAGGAAGGGCCGGACCTGTTTTATGGCCTCCAAGATCGCCTGATCTGAACCCTCTAGATTTCTTTGTTTGGGGATATTTGAAGACATTAGTGTATGGTACTCCTGTAAATAGCCTGGAAGAGCTGCAGCTACGGATTAATCAAAAGTGTCAAGAAATCCAAACCAAGGAGGGTGTTTTCGAAAGAGTTCGAATATCGTTGAGACGAAGATGTCGTGCCTGCTTGGAAATGGACGGAGGGCTCTTTGAACATCTTCTGTAACTTTGTTTTTTGTTTGTTAAAAGCTTCCTTTGTCGGTTTGTTCCTAATAAAATAAAATGATTGAAAAACGCATAGTGGTTCATATCTCCGCAACCGTTACTTTGCGGACCCATGTTTATTAAGACTTTTCTGCTTATTTTGGTTCATACTATTACCTCCTGAAATATTTTATACTTTTTTTTAACACCCTGTATATAAAATACGACGCGAAATATAATAAAATGTAATAAAAAAAACAAATGAATCAGTTTTTAAAGGTTGACATTTTAATTTAAGTTTTCCGAAAATTTATAGACATTTGAAAATGTTAGTACACGGTACCAGAGTTTATAAATTCAGTTAGGTATTGGCTCGGGTATTGGGATTAACAGTTTTTTCCTTGGCCAAATTTATAGCATTCGGCCTCATAAAACCATATTTATATATCCTGAGGTTTTTGAAAAAGTAGGTAAGTTTATTTTTAACCATTTTATTGCCCTGTACCATTATATATATCTTCATTAACCTTAACCTTGTTAAAAACATTCCAATTTAAAATGTTTATAAAACTAAGTAATCCAAAATACCAAGAATTTAAAACGGAAAGTCATATAAGTGAAATTGTTGACGAAATGAAACATTGATTAAACTTCTAGTTCTAATAAAGAGGACATTGAATGATGTCTTCAAGGCATGTTAACTCTATATTTATGTATAATTTTGGAAATAAATCTTTTATCACTATGAATATTTTATAAATAACCTAGTATATTTTTCATGTCGTGCAATACCTTTAATTAACAGTTATTTTATTTTAATTACGTACCTATCTCTAAATTATTCTATTAGCTGTTGAATGAAAAATTTAAATTAAACATTTAGGTACCTAACTAAATTACCGTTCTGTAATAATTAGATTACATACACAAATTACAAATTTTATGTGTAAGTATTTTTATTTTATTCACAAACATAGTTTCATGGTCTGCTTAACTATTTACAACTCTATTCACTATTAATTTGCGACAACAATGTCATAAAATGATTAGTTAGATACCTATTCCAAATTAGTTTAAAAAAGTTTCGCAGGTAGGTACCTATTTCAATACATATAAAGCAAATAATATATATTAATTTGCAATTTACTTAATTATAGGTAATTCCTACTTTCGATTACACAAGGGTCTGCAGTTGTGATTTTCATGTAGGAACAGTAATATTGATCACTTTCAACATAATTCTGCAAGCATTCGCCACAATTAGCGAAAAGGAGCAACCGCTGGTATCCATCTTTCACCTAACCGGCATTGCTAAATAGATGCCAGATAAAATTTTTCAATCATTATTACCTACCGCACCGAGTGAAACGGAGAAGCAATTTTGCAAGTATAAAACGAAAGAAACATCTTCGATATGAAACAACTGAACGTCGAGGCAGACAGATGAAAGTTGAGGATTTCGTAAAAAAGGTTAAAACTGCATTCCAATTCACTTTTTGCATTTTAAAGTCAGGTCGAACAACTGGTGCACTGGATCTGACAACGGCGGCTTTAACGGGAATTGTAGCTGTCATACCCACCCCGAGAAGGCATTTCTAACGAAATATGTCGAAAAAAAAATCAATGGGGCACTGAACAAATGAATATTAAGTATATTCCAGCGGTTGCCCCAAATCGCCACTGTCATCGAAAAATGCCAATAATAAAAACATGCACAAAATAAACGATGCTCACCTCTCCGCTTTCAGCGGCTGGAGAATCGTCCAGGATATTGTAGATGATGGGTGGCAAGCCGGGCTCTCCTAGAAGGGAAAATCCAAATCCAGAGTTCTCACTGCGATTAAGTACCACTAGTAACTCCTCAGCCATGATCGGCTATCATTGATTTGAAAAAAAACACGCACTTTACAGAGGATACACTACTTGTCGACACATAACCTCCTCCATGACTGAGTAATGCGCTGCAGTAACCGCCAGGCGGCGGTACTTTCTGGAAGCCTTCAATGGCCAATCTTTCCGTGAAGAATGGAATCCCAGTGGCGGCGGTATTAGGAACGGCAGTAGAAACCGTATTGTATACAATTGTTTCTAAAAATGTTTTTTCAAGTTGCGCACAGTAAAATTGATATAGAATAAAACTAAATATGTATTTAACATAATGTATATTCTGTAAATACTTGTAGGTATATAAAATCATTTAATCATCTGTTCAAAAATAATATACTTTTATAATGAGATTTTTAAAAGTAGCTTAACTCAACCATTTTGAATTTTAGTGTCTCTTGGAAATGTTTGCAATTTTTATCGATTAAAGTAAATAATACAGTGTGTTTCGATTTATAGGTATACAATGCATTATCATATTGAGTAAAAAAAAGCTCAAATATTTTTTAACAAGTATATAGACCCTGAAAAGATACATACTCTTAAGACTTTTTTAAAACTGCAAAAACTCTACGCGTTACGTTCTTTTTTAGGTTTAGGTATCAATTTTAGAAGTTAATAGCATTTTTTTTATTTGAACCCTTAGATTATAGCCTTCTACGATTTTTTTAGCTATTAAGAATTAATTTTACAAAAAAATTGAAAATATTAAGTATATAATTGTTTCTTTTCTTTTAATAATAATTGAGAAAAATTATGTTTAAAACAAAAGTAATGAAATTATTTAAAAAATAAAAATATACTATTTGAAGTGTAATTATAAAAATGAATCTATAAAAATTGATATGGGACGTTTAATACATATTTATGTGAAAAACTCATTTAGTATTATTTATTTTACAAAAAATGAAACAGATTAATTTAATGTTTACATATCAAATAATTGCCATAATTCATAATTGATTATATGAAGTGATATAACAGATTTATTTCACTTATCAGTAAGGTAGATAAAAGCATAAATATGTTCAAACTGCATAAATCACCACTTAATATATACTTCTAGCGGGAAAGAATAATTTTCCTATTTTTCTGTATTTCAAGCTTTTGAGCGATTCATCTAAACTAAATTTACTTTTCAGATTCAAATTTTATTAAAAAAAAAGTTTTTTCCTACAAAATACCCGACGTCACCTCCATCAAAATTTGGCTGTATAAAGAAACACATTAAATTAATAACTTATATTTCAAACAAACTAGAAACATTAAAGTAAATGCTTGATCAACAAACAATAATAAAACAAAGAGTATTATTATTATTAAAACAAATCTATGGAAGTACAATTTGACACCAAGATAGTTAACACCAGAATTACTACATCCCAAATTTTGTCTACTAGAATGGATCGATTTTAATTTTTCTTCCTCTGAACTATAATAGGGCCTACGTTATCACCAGTTTCCTTGTTGTGATTTCCATGAGATCCATCGCAATAGGGCCACTAAAAATGAGACAGAACTTAAAAAAAATAAGAAACGAAATGTGTTAACATAAGTATAAACTGCGAGGCCAAAAGAAGAAATAAGGAGACATATATAATCATATTTCAGTCGGTTAAACACAAAAGCACTATATTCCGTAACTCGTCTAGAACAACTTATTCTTCTGGGCATCGAGATCCAACAATTTACTTACATTTTTGCTTCTCCAGCAACGGCAGAACACAGCTTTATCAGTAATATCTTCTACATCCACGGAGTCTACGACTTTATTACTGGTTTTGAGTATACAGGGATTGATTTTTCCACTTGCTGCAGGACGGCCATGGGGACAGAACGCCCTGTATACAACGTAACTAAAGCCAGCAGCAACTGCAGTAGGTGGGACTAAAGCCAGCCAATCTTTAACTTAAATAGTTTCAAGGTTATTAAAAAAACTATCCATTGCACTCTTTGAACCTAAATAAACTACAAAACACAGTAATAAAATTAATATATTTTGGATATAATTATTTTTATTATTTTACATTTGTTGCTGTCATAAAATTGAGAATAAAATATATAGGTACTTACATCCTAACCTAAACCATCCTCCGAAGGTGTCAGGAATGGGCAAACTTGATAAATAATTAGGTACTGCGTCTTTAACTACATAGGCTACAGGTTTCATTTTTTGTTAATTTTTACACAGCTGTCGTTAATAGTTACTGAAAATGTTAGCACTAGGTTAATTTTAGAAAATGCAGTTACTATAAAACACACGCAATACGGATACGGAATAGACTAATAGAAAGTGATTTTATGTTGGCTAGACTCTTGGGAACAACAGTGCAACGTTGAAATTTGACCCCGTTTAAATCTAGGAGATATGATATGAAGTAGGTAACTTAAAAATCTCTTTTATCTTTATTACGAATGACTAAAATTGTTAAGGTGTGAAATGACTAGATATTTGAAATAATACATTTTTTTTAAAGTAGATACCTATTAAATATTTCTTAGATATATTAATTATAAAAAGGAAATATTTAGATTTATAGGATAACTAGCATTTACTGACCTAGAGCTGATAGCAAACAGAACATTTTTCATAAAACATAATCTTTATAGATAGGCAACCCGCAATACACATCGGTCAATTAATTGCATATTAGAGCAAATCGTGAGTAAACACAAGATAGAAGTATGTGAAGTAAATACGTTTTTCTGTATTTAATCTATGAATACGTTGTTTGATAATAAAGTGCTATTTATAATGGTACATCTCTCTGCCTCGCATGTATGTTCATTTGAATTTTTAACACTTTTTTTATTAAACACTAGAAATTACAGACCCATCCAAACGATATTTAAGCATGACAAGTATTCGGTAGAAATATGTGATTTTATTTTTTCATAAAAATCAATTCTCGAACATATTTAAGTACACATAATCAGTTTTTTAGTTATAATATACATATGTATAATCTTGGTTTTGTTATTCAGAATTTTCTCTACACATTCTTTTTTAAATTTGTAATGCTGTCTTGCTGTCTAGACGATTAGAAGACACAGCAACCATTAACATTACTTGCACATACCAGTCTACTGATAACTAAAATTGATGAGGTAATAATTATCCACAAGGTTGGAATGGAATTAAAACTGAGTTAAAATACATAGGTCAAATTTAGAAATACGGTATGTTACGCAAAGACGTAGGTTCGTAAATTATCTAAATATGAAATAAACAAATATAATTCAATAAAACAGTCATAAATCTTACAAAATATTTTTATTTTCTGATTTAGAACGAAAATTAGTCCGTAAAAATGCACTTTAATAGTCTTAAACTCAAAATTCCATCCTCCGTGCCTTCTCGCTGGTTCGCGAAAACTGACCTCGCGCGGAATTGCGAGATTATTTGATTATGAATTACATTGTTGGCTTATTTTGATTTTTAAGTTTAATAATTTATTAATTTTGCGCTTCCCTATGAATGGCGCCCTACTTGCCCCTTCGTAGGTACGACACTGATGTAAAGAGTATATTTCTGTTTTTGCAAAAACATTAAAAAAAATTATCCAAAAAGGAATGTTTGTAAATATTATACTCAATGTTGTTACTGCCTATTTTGTGATAGATGCGAAATGTGAGTTCTTCTTATGTTTAAATTTTGGCATGCGGAACCATTGGTTAAGATGAGTCAGGCACAGAATCTGCTTGCGCAAAATAATAGTAGTAGCGGTTGGATATGTGGTAGCGGTCAAGTGAGTCATGTTTCGTTACCACTTATACATTACCTGTTACCTAGAAAACAATTATCGCACTGGGATTTCATTGATATTTGATCACTACTACTACAAATGAGTCAGATATAACTGTCACCTTGCTCGCCGTAAGTAGCAGATAAATAAAAATTGACGACGATTTGAAATTAAATGGGAAAAATAATGTCATATTTTCTTATGCCCAATCATTTTGATGGAATTGATTTTTCGATTTCAGTTATTACAATTTTATTTCACAAAATACGAAACTGATCATTATAATTTATACAAATAGCTCTCCTTGGTCATTAGACATGACCTATAAAAACAGGTTTTTGATTAATTATTTATATTCAAACACGTACACCATACCACATATCTAACCATACAAAGAAAACGAAGCCCATGTTTTATCAAACTACTGACAAGGAAAATGTTTGATGATAATATTGACGTGATACAGTATCACTCATACTGATACTGTACAGGGTGATCGATATGTGTTTTGCTGATGATAATTAAATTCTGACAACGGGGTTATATTTTCAGTGTATGTATCATTGAAATATATGTTGAAACATTTTAGTTATGTGTTTTACACTGTTTGGTGGCGTTCAGGTAGTCTGTTTTAGAAATTTCCTCTGATTTGATGAACACGGTTCATAATACCTTTTTTATATTTACCTGTTTATATTACTTACTGAGATTTTTTGTTAAAAATGAACCTAGATATCTAGTTATTTTGCAAAATAAATTAAATTTATGAGATTTACAGACACCAATGATGTTATGCAAATTTTGAGCCTCTCTATAAAAATATTTGTAAATTATTACATAACATCATGATTCATTTTATAAAATAACTTTAGTTACCCATGTTAATTTAAAAAATAAATCAAGTTTAAATAGGCACTTCTCTAACTTCATATCCTCTTGCCATATCATACCAAGAACTTCACTTTCAGTTGTTAATATTGCAAATAAATCGTTAACAGAATTTAATTATTTTCAGGGATTTTTAAGGAAAACGCACTTCGTAAGATAACGTAAAAAAAATTATTATAAAAATCTTCAGGTTTCACAGACTGAGGTAATGTACAAACGTGTAATGGCACTTTAAATGATGATTTTGATTTATTTCTATGTTTAGCTTCGTGGGTCGTAAAAAATCAATCTGCTTGAAAAATATATTATGAATTTCTAATTAACAATTATTTATTAACAGATTTTAATAATGGCAACAAGAGAAACTCAAAATATGAAATACTCTGCTCGTTCTGTGCAGAAAACAAAGATTTAATTATTCCTTCTGAAAAAATATATATCTACTCTACATATGTACATATTAAGTTCTTAAAGCCGAAACTTGTATGTATGCTGTATGCATCGACTTCTACATTTCAAAACTCAAGTTGCAGTGTGTATTTTTCATTTAGGTGCTTCTTTTTCAAAATACAGTGTCAAAATATTTGCACAAATTTTGAGATTATTAGTTGAAATAACTTTTACCTTATGTCGTCAAATCTCTTGTGTAATTTTGGTATTAAAAAAATTGTGAGAAGAAGATATAGTGAATCGTTATACTCATTAGTCCTCTCAATTTTGTTCTCCGCGCGCTTATGACTTTTTAGATCAGACTTACTTATTTCCTTCATACAAAATTTTTATTTAGGGACTGTTTATTAATTCAAGTTTCAAATAGGAAATTAAAAGCACTACAAATTTTATTTATTTATTTCTTTGAACAACATTTGCTTTTCTATATTTCTAAAAAAGGCATACAAATAGTTTACCGTTTATATAATAGTATAACTAAACACTGCCAAACTAAAATGACTGAAACAAAAATGAACGAAAACTAAACATAAACTGATGCAGCCTGTTAGCTAACACATGACAGCCTAAAGCCTGTATCAGACAATGCAATTTTGTTGCAGGGATTTGGTTGCCGCTATTGAATCCATGAAATTTTTATTATCAGACTATGCAATGTCCCGGCAACTGAATTGCATGAATTAGAACATGCTCTATTCCGTGCAACAAAATTGCAGGGATTCTAGTTACTTTTATGAAGATTTGTTTATAACCAACTTAACTGTTGTTGGCTGTTGTTAGTAACACCGTTGAAACCACTATTAAAGCTATACAGCAATTTACTTTCAAATTTTCATTCACAAACTACCAAATTTCTTCTGAAACATTTTTAAACGTGTTGAAAAAAAATAGATATTTATATTTCTTAAATGGCATTGTACTCCTATATTATTGAGTTCTAGAGATAAATAAAATTTCTATATTTTTAATCATTTCTTTATAGAGGACAATCCGTATACTTATAATGTATGATGTATGTTGACCAATATGTTAATTTGGGACCATGTGGCTTTGCCCTGGTTTGCCATACGTTAGTCATTGTGTAGAAAAAAATTGCCATTTCGGTCGAAGCTCCTCTATTGCCTGTAATTTCATACGCAAATTCGGTAGATCGTATTTGGAATAAATTCATTTTAATATCAGTGACGGTATTGGCCATGAAACGGGTAAATACAAATCCTCCCATCACGATCACCTCGTTGTTTTCTTCTACTACTTTCCATTTCCTCTGCGGCTACCGGTTAACAAAATGCGGCGACAGTCTTTGAGATTGGGACAGTGTAATTTTCACTAAATCTATAGTTACCCCATTTGTAGAAACGAGTTATGCGGTGGTAAACATGACCATTAGGCATTGCAACCGATTAGTATGACACTAAATGAGTCAGTAATGTGCCCTAGGAGTCTTGAGAGAAACCTAAGCACCTGTGGAACGCGGTGCACATTCGCTGGTTGTCTGTCCGTCTGCCCTGTGCTTGGTCCCCAGATATAAAGAGCTAGGAGTTACCAATACTGACATTAATTTGTTGATATGAAAATAATCACTGAGTTATCTGGTTTTGTAACTGACGTAGCTGTGTTGTTCGTCGCACGCGTTTGTGTCGTAAAATTTAGAAATTTCGTGTGATTTACTTGTTTTGGTGGTGATAAATAATATTTTGAATATGGTGTGCCTCGAGCACGGGATGAGAAGCCTTTTCCTTCTGGTGACGTTTTCAGCAGGTGCGTTAGAATAAAAAGACATCTCTTGTTATAAGTAGATATATACTTTTAATTACACCACAAATAAGATTTACATTTATTTATTCTTTATCAAAATGAAAATGGCAAAAATTGCCCAAAGTTCTTGATGCTTCAATCACATACAAAATAAAAACTTTAGTATCATATTATCGTTTCTATCGAATTTCTAAAAATACAGAAGTAAAATCTATTTCGCTCAAGAATAAAATTTGTTTCTATTAAATTATGAATCAGTTTACACTCAAAGTTCAAGGATGAAAAACTAATAACCTGCATTACGCATTATATTTCGAATGGAAAATTTATAATTACCTACCGTCCTTAGAAATCCAAAGATTTAAATGACAAATATTTTTATTTAATTTTTACGGGATCTAATACAAATACAAAATTTTTTCTTTTCAATTTTACGGATATGTAGGATCTGGTTTGCGATGTATTCGTGACTTTTCATATCTTCTTAAAAATCTTACTAAAACTAAAATGAACTATGTAAACAATATTTGACCATAATTTAACGTAAAAGTTATTAGAAAATGTGTAAGACTGCGCAAATAAATATCTCGTCAAAGCGGCCATAATTTCTAAGAGAATCTGATAAACTTATGTCAGCACATGGTTTTAAAAATGCATACTATACTAATTCGTGTCAAATTTAAAATAAAATAGAATTCATTTGGTGCAACTATTTGAATTTTTTATTGCTGATATTACCAATGCTACAGAAGAGTCTGTCTTAAATGGGACACCCTTTGTGTCTACATTGTTTCCCATGGTTTAACGATGAGAATATCATATACCTTATTTCAGTTCAGTTGGAAACTGATTTTACAATAGTAGGTACTTCGTGTTATATTGAAAAAATAACTATTTATAGTTTGTTTTATTATGTAAGTATATTTTTATTATGTAATTCTATTAATTTATATTGACATAAGAGGTACATACATACTTCCATTGTAAATGTCCTTTTTTCAAAAGTTTATATTTAGAGATACTAAGCAATAAAAAAATACTTAACAGGTAAAGCGTGAATATAGCAGTTTATTTAGATTTTAAAAACAGTAAAAAAAAAGTTTAAAAAATCAATTATTATACATACACAAAATAATTCATATTAAAACAGACGAGCCTATTGACAACACAAATATTTTTTTGTAAGAAGGAATCGTTTTTTTACTTAATAATTTTTAAAACTAATTGAAGTAGCTGACAGAATTAAAAATATGAAAATGAAACACGAATGAAAATATGTTAAATAATATCATTTTAGATGACATACATGTAAAATTTTAAATCAGTACCTAATTATATTTATACCTATTGTGATAATTAGTCGATTATTGTGAAACGACCGATTTTTAATAATACTAAAAAGTTGATTCATATCCATTAACAAATTACATTATTTATTACAATGAATTAAATACAATAAATACAAACAAGTAAATACCTACTTAAAATTTCAACACATGTTATGTACGAGAATAAAAAACTTATGGTCCTAATGAAGAACAGACATCTGTTTCAGGTCAAATATATAATTTGCAAACGATCTAAATTACTTTTAATAGATCAATACAGACGCCGGGAAAACTTTTAAGAATCGTATTAAATCAATTTTAATCATTTATATTCAGCGTTCAAATTCGTTAATAACACATGTCTAAACTAACTAAATATGGAATATTTCTTCATTTGTACAGTAATTTATTATTACACTTAAAAGTTAATTTTCTAATAATGTTGCTTGATACTAAAGAGAAAGGGACCTGTAATTAACGTATCCCTCAGGAGTCAATATCAGGCGGGCTATTATTTTCCAATTTTCTCCTCCTTAAAATTATTTTGTGGTTTAACAACAATCTATATTTACAAAACTACTACATCATTTTGTTATTAATTATAGGGCACATAAAACATAACACATTTTCTCCACATTTTTGGTACTCGTCACCGTGGATATTAAGATTAAGCTAATATTAACTTGTTTGATAACATAGTAGTGGATGAGAGCAAAGACCTAAATAAATGAAACAGTGTTAAGTAGGCGACAAGACGTTTGATGGCAAATTGCATAATTTCCGACCTATGTACCACATAATTAATAGTTTATAAGGTAACATTTAAGATATCAGATTTTTTTATATTCTATAGGAATTAGTCACTGTATTTTAAATTTTAGCGTATTGCAATCATAGTTCCTAATTTTTAGTAAATAAGCCGCATTATTCGTTAAATAATGGGCCCCATGCCCCATACATTATAGCCCGTTCACACGATACGGCTTTTGCCACTATTCTTATTATTAATTAATAAAATTAACTTGTGGTTTTAATTAATAAAACAATTTAACATATCTGATGTTACAACTGTTCAAAATTTTGTCCAACGACGTGTAAACACATTTGGGCCTGTTGCACCCAGTTTCTACGAACTAACACAAATGTTGTCTTGCTTCACCATAAATTAAAACGATATTCATCAACTCCGAGGTGCTATACATGTAAGCCATTTTTGAGACTTGAAAAAGTAATGTAAACACTATCGTAAAAATGTATTACTAAAATCAGATTTCAGTATTCGGAATCACCTGGGGCCACATGGAGAGAGAGAGCGAATTGCGTATAGCGCACAACGCAAGTGACGCTATAGACTAAACACTACAACTAAAATAATTTTTTTCTTGGACACTATAAGGATTTTACAAACATTTTTTACACTATATTGACTCCAGTTTTCATGACGCATCTATAAACAATTTTTTTGGATAAGTTATGAATTAGCCTGTATATTCCATAGCACGATTTAAAACCTGAAAATAAAGGAAGTAAATGGACAGTACTTAGTTTATATGGATAGCAAACTGAAATTAGTGAGCACTAAATATTATGAAGTGAATTCATATTAATTATATTTTTGCTCCTGAAAATATGGATGTTTTCTTTTGATAAAACACACGTACAGAAGGGCTGCCGAATACAGTTTTTTTTTGTCTCGTAAATTTTAAGAAAGGTAAAAATATTTAAAAACTTATTCAGGAAGACCGTTGTTGTTACTTTCAACATGTATAAACCATAAGTATAAACATTTTGATACAAATATGTGATAAGTTTTACGTGACTGATAATTATGCTATTAAAATGTGATAAATGTACATCTTTAACAAAAAATAAAATTATTGAATGAAATTTGTTGTTAGTTTCTGTCCTCATCCTCAATTTTCGCCTATGTTTTGAATAGCCGTAATAATTCTACAAAAGGGGCCCGTATAGCGCAGTTCCCGCTACAAAATAGGAACATAAATCACATAGAACAATAATTCCGCTTCCAGAGAGCCAGAGACACAACGATGCGGACAAGCGCGCGACCGAGCGCTACGTTATTCCAACCGCGAAATAAATAACCAAGATTTTGAATATAATTATAATTTTAATAAAATAGTCAAGTAGTCATGTGAAATATTTGATATTTTTCTATAAACTAATTTAATATTTCTTATTTTTAATACTTTTTACCACAGCTTTATTTACATAACAATAATAACAGCAACAAACAAAACAAAATTAAACCATAAATTTAAATTTTGCCATTACTATTTATACACTTTTGCAGTTGTTCATAAAAATGGTGTTTTTTGACACGTTTGAGTGGTGGTTGACGTATCGGTTTGTCATTGGTAATTGTAAACGAATTATTATTTTATCTCCGAAAAGCCCAACTTAATTTTTCATAAATAAAAATATTATTATATCACTTTTTAGTCAAATAGTAGGTAACATTCGCGTAGGTTTCGCAACATGTTGAAAAAGAAATGAATATTTATGTGCTTGTTAACTGGCTTGCACTTTTAATCATTTCTTTATAGAGGAAATTAACTCTGGATACAGGGTGTTTACTAAAGAATGGGTCATACTTTAAGGCTAGCTTCCTTGAATGAAAAGAAGCTGATTTAAATCAACTTACCTTAGTACCATGTTACTTCCTTAAAAAGTTATAGGTCCGAGAATGTAGTTTTTTATTTCACTTCTTTAAGGTGGCCATATTCCCGGCCGAGAAGTAGTGAAATTTCTGGCGTTTTTAGGTACTGAAATCTTTGAAAGTAAAACGTGTAGAACAAAAGTAAGCACAAAAATAAAAAAAAGCGTGTGTAAAACATGCGTTTGCTGTTATTCTAACCCCACATTTTAAGAATTATTTTCACGTACTTATAAATAAAAGTAAACAATTTTATATGTAGGACTAAGCAAGTAAATGTTATAAGAATATTTACAAGTGGAATTATATATAAAAAAGGTAGTATTTTTGAAGATTTCAGTACCTAAAACCTTGATGGTTTGATAGTTTTTTGCACCTGTTTATTCGTTTTACTGCGGCGTCTTTGAAAATAACCAGATGGCATGACATAACATTCCTATTATTTGATAAACTTTAGATTATTCAGTTATTAAATGTTTGAAATTATTTGTCTTTGCGGAAAACACTATTTAAAGAATATGGGGCCCTTAAGATAATTTATTTTATTACTGTGGTAATTTTACTAAAATTTTGTAAAGGGTTTTTTGTGTTATAAACACAAATATCTGCTTGTTTCTTGCGATAAATATACAGAACGTTTTGAGTACCCTTGCCACTATATTTTTTTCCTTCAGATTTTTTTTAAAGATCGATATTTTTGGAAATTGATTAGTTATTTTAAAAAAGCATTTGATTTGCTTTAAAAAAAGGTATCCTGGTTACATGTCGGAAGGTTATGCCTAATTGTCTAATATCATTTGTTGCTAGTGCTGCTACTACGATTCACTACATAAGCGAAATAAAAAAACTACTTTCTCGGGCCCATAACTTCTTAAGGAAGCAAGATGGTACTAACAGGCTATTGATTATATCCAAAAAACAGGGTTAAAAGGAACTACGACGTTCAAGCAATTTTATTGCATGAATCGTTCAAAGGGTCATTTTAGATGAAAAAACAGCGGAATGCTATTAAATTAGAGAGTGGAAATTAGAGATAGGGGTAAAAATGCACTCCTTTCAGTTTTTTACATTGTAGCTCGAAAACGAAGCAAAATTTCACACTATACATAGTTCATAGCAAAAATTATTTAGAGAATAGAATTTCCCATCGAAATGGCTTATTTAAAAAATTTTAAAGGAAAATTTTATGCAAAAAATCGTTAATACAAAATTTGAAAAAAGCATAAAATTCGATTTTTTTATTTATTTGCCTCTAGTTTTTTTTTGAGTAAAGATAGATATAGGCATTGCTTCATAGAAAAAAAAAAGTAGATAAAATTTCCTTCAAAACAGGAGGTTGTAAAGTATTTTTGAATGAAAATTGACTGATGTATGGCCACTCAAACTTACAATTACGTTTTAATTCCCATTTTTTGCAAAAAAGGAAGGAAATAAGACGTTCAAGGATTTTCATTACATGACTTGTTCGAAGGGTCATTAAAAATGTAACACCACGGGGTGCTATTAAATTAGAGGGTTGAAATTGAAAATAGGGGTGAAAATGCACTTTTACAGTTTTTTAAATATCGCACGAAAACGAAGCAAAATTTCGATATAGTTCATAGGAAAAATTTTGTAGAGAATTGAATTTCCCATCGAAACGGCTTATTTAAAAAATTTTAAAGAAAAATTTTATGCAAAAAAACATTAATAAACAATTTTAAAAAAAGCAAGAAAAGATTTTTTGATTTTTAATTTTTTTTTTAAGTAGAAGTAAGCAAAGAAAATTCCTGTACAAAAAAGCTAGATGAGATTCCCTTCAAAATGATGTGTTTACAAAAGTTTTTCGACTAATATTGACTGGTCAAACTTATTTTTTGATTTTCGTCGTTTTTAACATAACAATAATTATAATTCTTATTATTTTTGCAACAAATTGGTTCATTACTTAATAAAAAAGTTTTAGTTGTTAATAATAAATAAAGATTTTCACAACTTAGTCAAAAAAGTAAATAAAATCAAAAAATCTTATTTTTTGCTTTTTTAAAAATTGTTTATTAACGATTTTTTGCATAAAATGTTTCTTTTAAATTTTTTAAATAAGCCATTTCGATGGAAATTCAATAATTCAATAATTCAAATAATTTTTCCTATGAACTATGTATAGCGAAATTTTGCTTCGTTTTCGAGATACAATTAAAAAACTGAAAGGGGTGAATTTTTACCCCTATCCCCAATTTCCACCCTCTAATTTAAGAGCACTCCGAGATTTTTTCATCTAAAATGACCATTTGAACGATTCATGTAATAAAATATCTTGAACGTCATAGTTCCTTTTAAAATCCTATAATCAATGACCCATGAGGTAAGTTGATTTAAATTAGCTTATTTTCATCCAAGGAAGCTAGCTTTAGCAAATACCTTGTATGTTTTGCCAATATGTTGATTTGGGATCCTGGGTCTTTGTCCCAGCTTACCTTGCCATATCTACGCCGCTGTGCGTAGAAAAAAACGTAGGTATGCCATTTTGGCCGATTCTTCTCTATTGCCAGCAATTTTATACGCAAATTCATCCTATCCTATTTGGGAGAAAATCATTTTAATATCAGTGACGGTATTGGCCATGAAACGGGTAAGTACAAATCCTCCCATTACGGTCACCTCGACGTTTTCTTCGACTAGGTACTTTCCATTTCCTCTGCAACTACCTAAATACATACCTAAATGCGGCTCAGCGTATCCGAGACAGGGTAATTTTCACTAAACTCTAGTTTCCCCACTGATGGAAACGAGTTCTCTGATGGTAAACATCGCCAAGGGGCATCACAACCGATTAGTATGTCACTAAATGAGTCAGTAATGTGCTCTAGGTAGGAATCTCGAGAGAAACCCAAGCACCTGCGGAACGCGGTGCACATTCGCTGGTTGTCTGTCCGTCTGCCCTGTGCGTGGTCCCCAGATATAAAGAGCTAGGAGTTATCAGTACTGACATTTAATTTGCTGATATGAAAATAATCACTGTGTTATCTGGTTTTATAACTGACGTAGCTGTATTGTTCGTCGCACGCGTTTGTGTCGTAAAATTTGGAAATTTCGTGTGATTTATTTGTTTCGGTGATAATATTTTGAATATGGTGTGCCTCGAGCGCTGGATCAGATGCCTTTTTCTTCTGGTGATGTTTTCAGCAGGTATGTTAAAATTAAAAAAATATCTCTTGTTATCAGTAGATCTGGTATGGATATATATAATTTCGCAGCAAAGCATTTTATTACTGGAAAAATATATACACCACAAACAAGATTTACACTTGTTATCTTTATCAAAATCAAAATTGCAAAAATTGTCCAAAGTTCTTAATGCTTCATACAAAATAAAAATTTTAGTATACTATGTTACCGTTTCTATCGCATTTCTAAAAATATAGATAAGTAAAAATTTCGCCTAATAATAAAATTTGTTTCTATCAAATTATGAATCACTTAATACTTTCAAAGTGATCCATAATGTTCTTTATATTGCAGTTTGCTCTGCTTTTAATATATTTGAATACGTAAAAAAGTTCTGTGTAGTCAGAACATACAGCTGGAAACATTTTTAAAATAACATGTTAAAAAAAACACAAAAAAACTCAATTTTTTGTACAAAATGATATAGGAATTTCACCATTTCGCATCAAATAGGTAGTTGTACTACTTCAATAAACAGATGATAAACGTACCGTTCCAATGTTACTTGACATTTAATAAAATAACGTTTGGTTTGCGACGTCTTCGAAATGTTAAATTTCTCCGAAACTAAACATGGTAAGATGCTGTTTATACTTTTCGTATAAAGATAAAAAAATAATTGTATTGCTTATTATACATATTTCAAATAGCAAATTTATAATTACTGTCCTTAGAAATCTAAAGGCGGTTTTCCACTAAACGGACAAAACAAAAACAAAACACAAACTTGTGTCGAATAAAACAGAACTGTAACTTTTCCCAAACTTTTTGAAGACTGGCGTGTTTTGCGACAGTTGGAGTTTTGTTTTTCGGGCCCCGCATCAAAAAGGCGGCTTTCCACTAAACGGACAAAACAAAAATAAAACGCAAACTGGTGTCGAATAAAACAAAACTGTAACTTTTCGCAAACTTTTTGAAGACTGGCGTGTTTTGCGACAGTTGGAGTTTTGTTTTTCAGGTCCCGCTCGAAAGCGGTCACATCAAAAGGTTTCGACGTGTTTTGAAACACAACTGTTTAGTGGAAACGGTCGTGTTGTGTTTTCTATTTAAGTGATCCAACCCAATATCTATGTTGGCGTTTTCTTCTTCCCAAAAACAATATTTTAATCATTAATGAATTATAGCTATTAAACAATATATATGTGTACGGTTAAAGTGTTTACTTGGCTAGGATACAAAGTCACTAACTAACCAAGTAAACACTTTAACCGTACATATACCACGAACTCCATCGATGGATATCTGGGAAACCTCTCGAAGGATTTTTTTGAAACTGTGATGGTGTGATACAGACTGTGGAGCCTACCAAGCTAAAATATTTTCAAGATCATCGTATTTCCGGTTATACCGGAAGTTTATACTAACTTTCTTATTTTAAATGGAAGCCCCTATATATTATTGCAAAAATATTAGGGGTTCCCATTTAAAAATTTCGAGTTTTCCACATATTCTGAACTTCATATTCGATAAAAAAAAATTGATCACCCTGTATAAAAACTGGAAAATTTTCATGTCATATTCGATAAAGTAGGTCTTCCTCTACAAATGTACACCTACCAATGAATGTACTTTAAGTGTGCACAAAGCAGGCGCTGTCGGACCATTAGTTTTGGCACAATTGCAATTTGAATTTTTTGTAAACTTCTGTATGCGTTGTAGGTGGTCCGATTTTAATTATCTTTCTGCCGGATTGTAAAAGTAGGAGCATTACAAAACGTATATTCTAATTTTTCCGATAAAATGATGCGAAACAGGTGAAAAATTCCTCCAAACATGCTCAAAAACGGCCGAGAGCGCGTATGCGGTTAAGTATTAGGGGAAGATAGTGAATTGCAAAATATATAAATTTTGTCAAAGCAGCCATAATTTTTATGAGAATTTTATGTTATGTCAGTGAAACAAATAAATACATAAATAATAGCATTTTAGATTACTTGTAAAATTTTAAATCAATTTATACCGACTGTGGTGATAATTAGTGGATTATTGTGAAACGTCCAATTTTTTTACCTATTTAATTAAGATACCTACTTATTAAATTACACTTGTTCTGCCAGCTTTACCGAACGTTATTTTAATTTAAGGAAAGTATGTATATATGCTTTAAAAAAATTCGATATTATTCTCATTTTAATTGTATTGCACGTACAATTATTTATTACATTTAATAATAGTAAAAAGTTGATTCATATACATAAATACGATAACTACAAAGTAAATACACTTAAAATTTCATCGCATGCTATGTACGTGTATAAAAAAACTTATGGTCCTAATGAAGAACAGTCGTCTATTTCAGGACATTCTACTACCAATTGCTGTTAATAATAGCTGCAATTTACAAACATCGATCGTACCTTTTATAAATGTCTAACATCGAGTGCAAAGCGAAAACAAAACAAGGGGAAAGCTTGGTTACTTACGACAATAATAACGAAGTAATGAGGTTTGACCTGGACCTTTAAATGTAGTACCCTCTAGGTCAAATATATAATTTGCAAACGATCTAAATTACTTTTAATAACCAATACAGACGCCGGGAAAATTTTTATTTTCAGCGCCAAAGTTTTGTTGACAACCAAATTTAAATTTGGAATAACCCGTATCTAAACTAACTAAATATGCAATAAAGATAATCGTTTTTCATTAGTACAGTAATTTATTATTACACTTAAAAATTTATTTTCTAATAATGTTGCTTGATACTGAAGAGAAAGGGACCTTGTAATTAAGGTATTCCTCAGGGAGTCAATTACAGGGCTATTATTTTTCAATTTTCTCCTCCTAGAAAATTACTTTGTGGTTTAACAACAATCTATTTTTACAAAACTACTACATCATCTTGTTATTAATTCAAGGGCACATAAAACATAAACATGTCTCCACATTTTTGGTACTCGGCACCATGGGTATTAAGCTAATATTAACTTGTATGATAAGATAGTAGTGAAGGAGAGCAAAGACCTAAATAAATAGAGCAGTGTTAAGTAGTCGACAAAAGACATTTGATGGCAAACAAAATTAAGTCATTTAAAGGTGCGTAAATATTGTCAGCAACATTTGACGCATTTTTGAAATATAATATTTATTATGCTTTTAACAGAAATAATAAAAAATATGATCCATTTCAATTGAATATATAGGATGGAAGCTATTGTTAAAATAGTATAATTATGTGATTACTCAAAATTACTTTCGGGTTATTACGACACGGTCTGTGAATCTGGTTGCGACTTTGATTCGGTCCGCAATTGGCGGCGACGGCATAATAACCTGAAACAGCCCCGTGAAAACTCTTACGACCACAAAATATGTGACGTAGGTATTAATTTTAGACACGTTATTTGGAATTTAGAACCATAGAATCCAGTTTATAAAAATAATATAAATTAGGTACAACAAAAATTTTTTAAATTACATACATTCCGATCTGCAGTTATAATTTCTTATGTACACTGTGTTGTATTATTTTTTTAACACCTATGTATCATACATTTTCTTTAATTTTTTTTTTGACATTTTAGTACATCACTGTGTTTTTCTTCAACCACCAAATGAAGTGATAAGCGAAGCACCAGATTATAAAAATGTATCCAGTTTACTGCCTCAAAAACAAATATGTGATAATATATCGATCCTACAACATGCGGACCCCAACAATAAAACCATTGGAAGAGGTAAATTTTCTTTCGAGAGACTTCATGGTTTTAACAATACGCTCTAATAAAAAGCACAATCGTATACAGCCCCAATTTTTCCACACTTCAGCTCTTCAACTCTTACCTCTTACCTTAGGCTATCCCCTAAAATATTATAAACTTCCATAAGTATTTCTAATAACAACATCCCTTGAATCTAATTTCTTTCATTACAACAAAAAAATGTTTCCTAAGACAAGTTATATTGTTTCAGTTCCTTTATGTGCTGAAAATGCTACGTCGCCTTCTGTACAACAGAACTCAACAAACTCATCAAGCGACTCCAAAATTAGTGTACCTTCAGAGTTCCCAAAAGAAGGATTAAACATCAAGACCACTAATACAATTCAGGATACTCTACACTTAAGCAATAATAGTCAAAATGAAACAGACCCTCATGACGAAAAAATTAGTACAAAAATAGAAACATCAACCAACCAACCAACTTTAAATATAACTTATCCAGTAAATAATACAGCTGTTAATTCGAGTAAAATAGACACGGAGGTGTCGGATCTATTGAACACAACAGTCAATTGTTTGACTCCAAATCAGATCCCTGATTCAGCCCCCAATATCACGTACAACAAGTCGGAACAAATAGACCGAGATGTAGAACTGATAGAGAATGGTGAAAACACAGAAGATGTATTGAGGAGGAACTCCACCTTGAAAGAGAAAGTTTCCAACCCCGGAGTTCCCTTGGTTCAGGGCCAACTGGCTGCTATCCTGGCAGGCGTATTCGTGGTCATATCCGTCATCGCTTATGTCGGTTTGTTGTCGTGGAGGCGATATTTAGAGTAAGTAGTAGTTATTCTATTTATTTGTTGTGAATATGTTATTCTAGTTGGGTACTGTGTGACTGTAAGTTGATAAAGAGTATATACAGGGTGTTTCAAAAAGGTATAGCCAAACTTGAGGGGGATATAGAGGACATTGTGGTTGAAAATTTTTGCATATCTCTAGTCGAAAATGAGCCACTTTGGCCCTGGAGCAATTTTTGTCCAAGAACGTAATAATCTTATTAGGCATTATGAAATCGGTTTTAACATCTTACGATAAGTAAGAGTTATATTCCTAATAACGAACTATTTAAAGAATTAGATAATCACTAGGCATCGGAAATTGTGTAACGACAATCAAGTAAATTAACAACAGTAATCTATATTATGCTAGTAAGCTGCAATACGCGTTATAGTAGCAGAAATAGGCTAAATCTATGGTTAAGCCGTGTGCCGCTTTATGCTCACGAATCACAATGCTGCTGACTTCAATAAAAACACCTGTCATACATTCGACCAAGCAAAGTGTCAAACTCACTCTTACACTAACCTAACCTAACCAACGTCCCTTAGCAAAAGACCTGGATTGTTCACCGGCATGCCAGGGCCGACAGGGCAGGCATTAGGGTGCCCCTGGATACGTATCGAATAAATTGATCGATGCGAAGCTTCAGATCAGAGGCAGATATGACGCGTATAGCGGAATTACTAAAATGTGAAAAAATGATTTGAAACAAAATAAACACGTTTATCTCTTCTGATAAGTGTTTACCAACTCCATGTCCTACACACAATGTTGGTAAAAATTGATTTTATTCATAACTGTGTGATAAAAGTTCTATTGCATGCATCTAATCTAGCCATGCAATATCATCTGTGTCACATTGTGAGGAATAGTGATACAAATGAACAGAGCTGTCACGTAATAAATGATCAGACCTAATTGAGTGTTTCACATTTATTTTGTTGAGGAAATTTTGGTTTTAAGTTATTGAAATGGTACAATTTACGTTCGAAGAGTATGCATCTTATTTATGGCAAAGCAAGATGCAACGCTAGAGGAGCTGAGCAGAGCTTTCCAAATTGCCAATGTTCTTGTCAAACAACATTTTCATCAGTCCATTGTCAATTAAGAGAAAAAGGCAACTTTAAACCAGATGTAGGAAATTGACATCCACGAACTACACGGACAGTGGTCATTGAGGTTTTGAATCGCACTAAAGAACCACCCACCATAAGCCATTTTGAACAATTATTATAAATTTATTATTTTTGCTCTTATCCTTAATAAAGAATTATTTAAGGAGGTTTATCTGATTTGGAATTGAGGAACAAATATTCATAAAAAAATAATATAAGCTTATTAATATGAAGAAAATCCTCAAAAAAAATTATGACTAGTTTGGATACCTAAGAGACGAGATATTAATAAAATAATTTTTCACGATTTAGTAGTCATATGAGAATGCAGATTTTTTTGGTCTTTCCACTTAGAATGCTCAACAATTGACGAACAGTTTCCACAGCAACTTGTATAATAGGAAACCGATATGTAAGGAATCGTATGACAGCTTGTAGAAATCGATTAGGTACTTGTAAGATACATAAGTTATAATAATTCTCCTTCAAACTGCTGTCGTTGACTAACTTAACCTCCATATGTGTGATAGCGGCAACGCCGCGGTTCTCGAGGTAGCGTATTATTTGAAATTCGCAGGTGTGACATGTATATTTCAAGTTTAGGCATCCAAACAAAGCCAGCCAAGTGCAACGTTGCCAAATCTAAAGGCTTACTACTTTGGTAACTAGCGAATCTACAGAAACTCTCGTTAGACGTAAGACTTTCCTCTGTACCCGATAAACCTGCTTAAATATCGAAGCCTTTTGAGGCCAACATAATAACATTACGTTTTTGGACAAAAATTGCTCCAGGCCAAAACGGCTTATTTCCAACTAGGGGTTTATATACAAAAATTTTCTTCTGCAATGCCCTCTATAACCCCCTCAAGTTTGGCAACACCTTTTTGAAACACCCTGTATGTGGTTTTTGATTTTGCGGTACAACAATGTATGCCAAGAGAACCTTCTTAAAAATATTAATTAATTATACCCGCAATATCTAATAAACAAGTAGTAATTAATAATTATTATAGTAGTTGGGGCAAAAAATCATTGTAAATAAATTAATACAAAAAAACTAAATATATAAATAAAACAACAAATGGTATGAATTTGATAAACGAATCATTACAGAATATATTTAACTTTGACAATATTTTTTCCAGAAATAGATATGGTGATAGACAGATGTTAGTCAATGAAGACAATTTTAATGACGACTTGAAACATTTTTCGGTAAGATATTGGGTAATTTTATTTTCTTATTTTATTTTACACGTTGATTTTTATTTTTCAGATATAAAGTGCCATAAGAAATACCAAAGAATTAATAGTTTATAAGGTAATATTTAGGATATCAGATTTTTTATATTCTATAGGTAGGAATTAGTCACTGTATTTTTAATTTTAGTGTATTGCAATCATAGTTCCTAATTTTCAGTAAATAAGCCGTATTATTCATTAAATAATGGGCCCCAAAGGTTATGCCCGTTCACACAGTACAGATACGGTTATTTTATCGAATCAATAAAAATGTCGAACGGCGCAGTGGTGTATAGTTTTAATTCTGCATATTCATCAGATGACAGATCTTCAATTGAATTCAATTTAACTACAGTTTTGATAATTTATTCGAAACTGTAGTTAAAATTTAATTGAAGGATTTATCATCCGAACATAATATAATAATATATGACAATAATAATGATTTATTTGTACCGTTTTATAAACAATTTCTAGTATTTCAGCAAAATTAAACAAAATAATAAAATACACAAATCTCTTTGTCAAAAATTGCCCAGTCAACAAAATTTAAAGTTTTTAAAACAATATGTTACGTCACCGAGTATAAAAGGCACTTAAAATAAATAGTACAATTAAATAAAACTATAGAAAAATCACAAAAATTCTGGCATGTGACCACCCTCTCACCAGTCGTCTCTCTCTTTTATCCACGATATTTCTCCTGCAGAGACTCAAGTGGGGACTCGTCAATGTTGGGGAAGCTCCTATATCGGGAGTGTCACGGTGGTATGAAGGGAGTGACGCTGGTCGCAGCTTCACCTGCCTGAGCAGGTCCATAGAAACCACAGTTTGGGATAAGCGACGTTATGCCGGTGTTAAGGATTTAGAAGGATCAGATGGTTTCTTAAGTTTTACTTTGAGGATGTCATCCAGTGATATTACCGGCTTAAAATAGTCAATAGAAAGGGTTTTAGTTTTCTTTGAAAACTTCAGTAGATTAGAAACTGACTGATAAAAAACTATGCGCCACTACGTTATTCGACATTTTTATCGTTTTGATAAAATTACCGATTCCGTACCATGTGAACGGCCAGTACACGTATTAAAAAATTGGACAGTTTGCAGCGCTTCGGTATATGCTGAGCGTATCGCTAAACAAAAATTACTGTCTAGTATGTATTATTAAAATTATTATGGGGCTCATTTGCTGTCTTGCCTACAAATACATGTATATACTATAGCATGATTTAAAACCTGAAAATAATGGAAGTAAATGGATAGTAGCTTACAGAAGGGTTGTCGAACATACATGTGGTAAAAAGACTTTAAAACTTATTCAAGGAGACAGCCCGTTTTCTGTTAGACTGTTGTTACTTTCAACATGTATAAACCTTTATAAACATTTAGGTAGTAATCTGTGATAAGTTTTACATAATTTTGATAACTATGTCATTAAAATGTGATAAATGTACACCTATAACAAAAAATAAAACTATTGAATGAAATTTGTTCAGTTAATTTCTGTCCTTATTTTTTCTTCAGGATGGAAATCATTTTTGAAGGATAAATCTATCTTGTTATAATAGCCCAGTAAATGAAATTTGTAATACATTTAAATCAAAAGGTAATTAGTTTCAGATTGAAACTTGGTTTAATCGTTAGTTTAGGCAAAAAGAAATAATATTTCCCAAAAAGTACCCGTTTAAAACAACAAGATCATTGTTTAAACAATGATTATAATGTAAAAATTACCAAAAATTGAGTTTTTTAGCTGTATTAAAAAGCGCTCTCCAACAGGAGTTTTTGCTTTTGTTTATACTTAAAGGTTTTCAAAAAACGCTTCATTTGAATTGAAACCTGCTAAATTAAAATCCATTAACAATTTGTTTAAATAATTGCAAAAAAACAGCGGAATTTGAATTTGCTATAAGTAGAAGAAAAGAGCATAAATCGTTTCTAAACTGCAATAAAAATTGTATTTTGTTACGCTTAAGAAACCCTGAAAATTTGGTAAAAAAATATTTATTTGTTTATGAGTTTTTGCATTTGTTTATTAGAAATAGCATTTTTTCAATTGCAAAAACGCGGTTGTTAGCGTTATAATAAACGGCCTTATGAGGGCTCATTTGTTTAGTCTTGACATATTTTCAAGATATGCAATTGGAAATTGTAATTTCATAGGCTAACTTCCTCAAAATGGCATATAAACAAATAGTGTAATTTGTTTATAAGGTTTTTCGTTAATATAACTTTGCGAAGAATGATTATTTTTTAAAGCCGCTTTGATATTCGTAATCCTGATAATTTTTCACGAATTTAAAAAAATAAATTGTTCTAGGACCATTTTTAGCCGAGCTAGCGTTTTTTTTTTTTAATTCATAACTTATATATTTATAAACATTAAGACTTGAAATTTCGGGAATAAATCAATCAACCCTTAAACTTCATAATAACGGTTAAAGATATCAAAAAATATGCGTTTTATAGTAATTTTTAACCCTTTAAAAAATGTCCTTGAATACATTTTTACATCTGGAATGCAGTGGTGAAAATAAGACAGAAACGTTCCGAGACTTCAAATCTTAACTGCCCGAAAATTATCTCGGGTAATTGTGAACCAATTTTAACGTTTTGTTTTTAATCTGGGGTAGCGCATGAAAATAATAACAACTGCACGGTCCATTTTGCAATAATTAATTATTAGTTTGTCGTAAACTATTAATTTTGTAAAAAAAAAAATTTTCGCATAATTTCGAGAAATAATTTTTCACAATGGTACCAATAAACAATTTTCTTAAAAAACAATATTTTTATGTAAAAAAATTCAGGAAATGACATATTTTTTATGTATAAAGTTTATTTTAATGAGAATTGAGTTTTTAGATGTAATATGCATAATAGTATTATTTTTTAACATTAAATTACATATGTTTTAAAACAGGTAAGTAAATTAAAACACTTGATTCTAAACTTTATACATAAAAAATATGTCATTTCTTGAATTTTTTTACATAAAAATAATGTTTTTTTAGGAAATTGTTTATTGGTACCATTGTGAAAAATTATTTCTCGAAAAAATGCAAAAAAATTTTTTTTACAAGATTAATAGTTTATAACAAATTAATAATTAATTATTGCAAAATGGACCATGCAGTTGTTATTATTTTCATGCGCTACCCCAGATTAAAAAAAAAAAAAACGTTAAAATTGGTCCACAATTACCGGAAATATTGCAAAATTTTCGGCCAGTTAAGATTTGAAGTCTCGAAACGTTTCTGTCTTATTTCCCCCACCACATTCCAGGTGTAAAAATGATTTCGAGGATGCTTTTTAAAGGGTAAAAAATTACTATAAAAGGCATTTTTTTTGATATCTTTAACCGTTATTATGAAGTTGAAGGGTTGATCAATTTATTCCCGAATTTTCAAGTCTTAATGTTTATAAAGAAGTTATGAATTAAAAAAAAACCCTATCTTGGCTAAAAATTGTCCTAGAACATTTTCTTTTTAATTCGTAAAAAATTATCAGGATTACTTACGAATATCAAAGCAGCTTTAAAAAATATTCATTCTTCGCAAAATTATTAATGAAAAACCTTATAAACAAATTACACTATTTGTTTATACGCTGTTTTGAGGAGGTTAGCCTATGAAATTACAATTTCCAATAGCATATCTTGAAAATATAAGTCAAGATGAAACAAATGAGCCCTCATAAGGCTCTTTATTATAACGCTAACCACCGCGTTTTAGCAATTGCAAAAATGCTATTTCTAATTAAAAAATGCAAAAACTCGTAAACAAATAAATATTTTTTTACCAAATTTTCAGGGTTTCTTAAGCGTAACAAAATACAACTTTTACTGTAGTTTAGAGAAGATTTATGCCCTCTACTTCTATTTATAGCAAATTCAAATTTCACTGGCTTTTTGCAATTATTTAAACAAATTGTTAATGGATTTTAATTTAGCAGGTCTCAAATAAAGCATTTTTTGAAAACCTATAAGTACAAACAAAAGCAAAAACTCCTGTTGGAAAGCGCTTTTTAATACAGCTAAAAAACTTCATTTTTGGTAATTTTTACATTATACCTAATCATTGTTTAAACAATGATCTTGTTTTAAACCGATACTTTTTGGGAAATGTTATTCCTTTTGCCTAAACTAACGATTAAACCAAGTTTCAATCTCAAACGATTTTTTTTTACAATTTTTTTTTCATTTACTGGGCTATAAATGATGTAAAAAATATATAAATACTGACCTTACTTAACAAAAAAGTTTAAGAACTGCTGGAGTCGGGAGGGAATGACACGTCGTATTGTCATCAGCATGGTAAGTATTCAATGTTGCCACCCATTTCAGCAACACAGACGTCACTGAATTAACGAATCACAGTCTTTTACAAAAACCTCTTGTCATATACAAAGAGATAATTGTAATTTGCCGTTTTTGAACAAGCGGCATCGTAAATTACCAATTTCTTTACACGAAAAAAATAAAAAAAGATAGGCAGATAACAAAATTGTTTTTCCTACAAGGTAAATACTTCACATTAGGATAAACGGGTACGAAACACTTCTGTTATCTAAAAACGAAAATATTTTATTTCTTAATAAATGTATATGTATGCAAACTATAATCTTTTAAATAATGTAGTAAAATCACAGTCGTGTTGACCAATGTTAGTTAGTACAAATTTTATGGAACATACAAAAGCTATAATAAATATAGGTACATCGACAAGCTCTTTGGTGTTGCTCTAGGCCTTACGTAAGTCCAATACTTCTAAAGGTGCATTATTTTCAATTCGAACGTGGTCCGCCACCTAGAAAGTATCGACAATACTATAATTTAATAAAATAAAATTTCACAAATTAAGTATAAATCTGGCCGAAAACACAAAATACAGTGTGACCCATTAAATTTTGTTTTTAGTTGCATGATTGGAGTAATTTTTTTATGTTTATAGTTTTACTTACCATAAACAGTGGAGGGTCTGTGGGGTGAGGATGGAAACCAGTTTTTCTGCAATTAGCAATAAATGGTAGTCCGTAACTTGGGGTGAGAATGAAAAACCCAGTTCTAAAAAGATCGATATTTTTACTGACAAAAAATGCATCAGCTACAATTTAATTTTAAATATGTACACATATTTTAAACATCAGTACTACTGTGTATGAAGGTTGCCTTTTATATTTCGAGAATAGAGAAAAAAAAAATAAATTAATCATCGTATATGGCTTTATTGTTTTTCAAAATGTCCTCCATGATACATTTTTGCTTGTGCTTGACCCAATTTTCCAACAACTTTTTCCATTCCGATTGAGGTACCTCCAAAACATACATTTTGAACGCATCAACCACTTCTTCAGGCGTCGAAAAACGGTCTCATAACAAATTTTTGGTGTACGGGAATAAAAAAAGTCAATCGGTGCCAAATCAGGCCGGTACGGCAGATGACTCATCAATTCGGCTTTTTCAGTTCTCAAAAAGTCTATTGTTTGAGCTGATGTGTGAGAGATCGCATTCCCGTATTTCTTGTATTTTCCTGAAGACTTCTGACAAACAAATAGTTGTGTACCATTCCGAATTAACCGTCCGATGTTGCACTAATGGTACAGTTACCACATGTCTGATTATTCCAAAAAAACGCGGCCATTTGCTCAGAAGTGCTTCATGCGTGAACAACATTTGCTGGATTTGGCTCATTTTGAAAGACCCAACACAAATAGCGTCTGTATGTCAAAACGATTCGAGTAATACTTATAAGTCCTCCCTTAGATTTTGCTTTTGTTGTTGTTTTTGTTGTTGTAATGGTCCTAACTTGCACGAATTAAAAATAACCGTGGTATGAACGATTATTGCAAAAAATTATACATTTGGTCTCTGCTTTGCTAACACTTTTAAAATTGAGGTACTTACTCATTATACTTAGGCGAACAGACAATTGCGATTGCCTCGGGCATGAGCAGCTGATAGGGGCAATGAGTATGCAGATCTACGCTTGAAAGGAATGCTGTTTGAGTTGGGTGAGTCTGCAAAGAAAATCACCAATATTTAAGTCACAGCCGGCATCCGGTGAAAGAGGATGTTGAGTTTTTTTTACCGAAAGATATGAACATAATTTAATAAATTTTAAATCATAGCAATACACAGTCACCGTAAAATTAGCTGTGCTAAGAGAAATTAAATGGAGGGTGTGTAGTTATGTACATATTTTGCATCAGTTTGTACCTGCCTTTTACACTGTCGATATGGATTCCGAAAAAAAGATGTTCATCAATTCAAGATAAAATTAATATTATTACTGCTAGCGTACCACATAATTTAATTGTCTGTAAACTCGTGGAAAAATTTAATGTTGGAAAAGTACGGATTAGAGATTTATTGAAAAATACAAATTAAATTAAAACATTTTTTGAGAACAAAGGAAACCTGGAACAGAGTTAGATTTCTAAACTGCTGACTGTCGATGAAACAATTTTTAATTGGGTCTATAAGTATGAGACAAAAATATACGCATTTTCCACTTTTCAAGAAAAGACATTAGAAGCAGCTTAAGGTTAACAATTAACTAGTGATGGGACTACTCGAATGAAAATTATCGATTATATCGATTATGAAAATCTCTCGAGATATCTCGAGTGGTTATATAGATCCATTCGATTATTCGTAGATGGCCACAGTGGCCACAGCATTACTAACGTCACGGAATAACACAATCGCACTACTCGAGCGAGAGCGCAGATGTTTCGATTGTTCCAACGCTCTGACGAGCTACAAAATCTCGAGATAAGATGGCCGAGAGGATGGATGAGACAATCGAATATCACCGACATACATTAAAAAGGATATGTAGGAATTTTATGAGTGATATCGCATGGTTTTGAAGGGCGGTTTAGAAGGGAGCTTTATTTAGCGAGGATAGAAATTCATATGAAAAAAAATAAAACATAATACAAAAATTATGTTTTCTATACAGGGTGATTCAAAAAACCGCTGACAGACTTCTAGGGTAAGTAATACATGAAAAATTAAGACGAAAAGTTTTAATAAACACAAAGGGGGGGTCACAAATGCCTCCTTAACGAGATAGAGGGCGCCAAAGTTTCCCTAAAATTAAAGCGTAAAAATGACAAAAAGAAGCTTATAATCTAGTTTACTTAACTCACTTGTACACATTGACATTAGTGACAGGCGATGTTTAATTTTATTTTGAATAGCACAAGCCTACTATGCGAAACTAAAATGAATGAAAATAAAATTGGATTTACAAATTTTCTACAAAGGTGTTTCTCTTAAAAATGGTTGCTTTAATCCAAATTTTGCAAGATACCAATTCGATAGACAATTGAACACTTTACACGAAAATAGTGCCCTTTTGACAAAATTAGCAGTGGCATAGAAAATATTTTTAAAAAAGGGTCATGTTGACCCCGTCTCTATGACACTGCTGCTCATAAAATTTTGAGCAGCACATCAAACATTGGTCTTAAGATGCTAACTACGCCTAGCAAATTCGAAATAGAAATGTTCAGTCATTTTGGAATTATTGCAGACAATGTTTAATTTTACAGAAACTTTGACGCCCTGTATCTCGTTAAGGAGGCATTTGCGACCCTATGTTTATTAAAACTTTTCGTCTTAATTTTTTATGTATTATCTACACTAGAAGTCTGTCAGCGGTTTTTTGAATCACCCTGTATATACATTTTTTTTTTCAAAAAAATCCCAAACAATGGATCTCTTTAGGCGGCGACTACTCATTTTAAACATGTGCTGCCATCCACGAGAGTTATTCATTTACCTAACGTCAACATGTTTCGCATCATTCGAATGATCATTCCATTATAAACTTAATTTGAACGGTAACATCTCGATTATTTAATTGATTTGATTATTACTATCATTACAATTAACTGACTTTAAAGTTTCCAATCGTCTATGAAAAAATTTTGTCGGGGACATAAAATTAATTTTGTCATTTTTGAAAAAATTACTATAAAATACCATTGATTGTGCTGATTTGCTTATTGCTATTAACTAACTTTTTTCTGCAGCGAAAGAAATATTATTACTTTTAGATTTGCACTGTCTAATACTATTACCTCATTTAAATCACCAGTTTAGTTATGCGCAGCAATTTAAATCAACTGGAGAATTTATGTAATATGGAGTGCCTTCAAAAATGCTCGAGTCCCACATGTCCAGATTTATTTTGGCACTGAGTAAATTTGATTTTCTGAAGTTGGTGTTTTAGAAATTACCAAGGAAAATTCACCAATTAGTGCCCTAGATTAAATGTCAATCTAGGGCATTCATAATTTTTCGTGTTTGTATGACTATTGTTTGTACAATTTGGCAGTATTTACCACTACCAGTATTTCTGTATTTTCCAAAAACAAAATGTTCTTTTCAGAACTACGAAAATTCATGACGCTTTTTCCGTAAGTTAAACGAATACTTTAAGGTTATGTTTCATTTGTTACATTCTTATTTTTTATAGATTTGTGTAAAAAAAACGTTTACACTGGAACAAGACGTATTAAGTTCAGTTAGGTTGTTAATTTCCACTTCTATATTAAAATTTGTTGTATAATTTTGTAAACAAACATATCTTTTTTACTTATTTTTTTGCATATAATTTTACAAGTTTTAGTATTTTGTAAATGGGTCTATTGGGCAATAAAGCAATAATTTTATTAGGAGGTTATGAGGTACTTACATGAATCCACCCGATAGTGATCAAATTGTGTTGGTCCTGGTAATCAAATATTTCCTCCTCGTTCATCGTCATACAAGAATCGGAGGTGCCCTTCTGTTTCGGCACTATCATATGAGTTATAATCAACTCATTCCTCTCCTACAAGATACAGATAAATTCAATTTAATTCAACTGATGAAAAAGCTGCTAATGCAGATTATTTACCAATTTGCCAGTTAGCACTCCACACGTCTCGATGTTCTTGTGAGTGTTAGTCTGGGCCATGGCTTGGAATAAGGTCATAACTTTCACAGGCACTATGACTCGCCTAAGGACTTTCGTGTCGTATCTTTCCCGGACGCTTATCTCAGAAGGCTTATTGGAACGATCAATAACTGGCATAGGCACATCTTCAGTTCTAAAACAGCATAAAAGCCATAGTCAAGGCAATTCAAGTTTGTGTAGTCAAAGTTTAAAAATAAATAATGTTTCGTTTCCAAGACACTGAATTGTGAAACAATGCGAGAAATTATATTTTGTAAAACATACGGCAAAAATTTGATTTAAAATAATAGTTTCTAATGCCCTGTATCTCAAAAAAAAAAGACAATAGGCCCATGTTAACTCTTTTAAACATCCTGTATAAACGGATAAAGAAAAAGAAATTTTAATCCTCATAAAAAAAAATAATTTTTTGATAAATATTTTACAAATTATTATTCGCTAAATCACGAATACCTCATTAATAAAAATTCCTGTTTTATCAGTTTTATAGCAGAGACTAAAATGATTATGATATTAACTAGAGAAATTTATTTCTTGTGACGATAAATATCCATATATTTTCCACTCTCACCTGTTTTTGGATCCTACGGTCGTAGGTGGTGGTGGTGGCGCAGAGGGTGTTGGAGTGACAGGTATATTTGAGAGGGAATCAGGATAACTAACATCGGCTATACTTCCTGGTACCTTAGCTATCGATGGAATTGAATAAATACCATGATCGCTAGGCCGCAATTTTGATTTATCACCCTTTTTAGTTTGATCTTTTTTCTTCTTTTCCAATTCATCCTTTTTATGTTTCTGAAATCATTACACTTTTATCAATTACAGCGTTTAGTCAAACCATCAATCATCTTTCAACTGAAACAGAGAATTAAATCTTCGACTTGATAAAAAACTTACCACTTCTGCTAAATATCTGTTATAATCATCCTTGTACTGCTCAAGTAGCTGCTGTTTCAATTTCTCAGCTTTCGGCAAAATTTCCCTTAATTTGCATTGGTTTCGTGCCTTCACGTCAACCGGTACGGTATTGAATTCGGGATGCTTTCGAATTTTTTCCAGGAATAAAGTCATGAATTTTAAATATAGAACATAAGCATTTTCTAAGCTACCTTCGTTATAGTAAACATTAGCCATGCGGACCATTTCTATACCAGAACGATAATATCTAAATATAATTATTTTTAATATATTAGAAATATGTAGCCACCAACCACAACTTACCTAATAGGAGGAACATGTGAATCCACTTCGACTGTGTTGCTATAATTTATTAATTGTTTTAGTCTTTCTTGAGGTTCTATATTCTCTAAAATATTCATTTTATATTGGGCCATAATATAATTTAATTTCAAGTGTTATCCACGACTTCGTACTACCATTAGTAATATTATAAATAAGCAAAATTTTTATATAATAAATTTATTAGTTTTGTTTACTTCACGGTGATTCATTGTAAATTCTCTGATTATTTAAAGGTTAGCTTCATTAGTTTCGTCATAGATGCATAGATGTAATACTATTAGAACACGACTTTCGCATAGGAAATGTCAAAATAATTCTTATCCGCTCTGTCATAAAAGTTTTTATTCCCAAATAGAATGAACTTCTCCGATCTCGTAGATAGACTGCGCCATTTTTTTTTGTTAACTTTACTCCGCCTTTATTGGATAAAATCTACAACGGTGTTTTAGTTGAATTTGTATTTATGGCGATTTCTGTCAGTAACAATATTTAATAAAATAAGTTTTTATTTAAGGCAATTTTATGGAAATTAAAATTCTGCATTTTATGTGCTTCATGCTGCTTTCGATTTTTAGAGTAATGGCCCTAAAGATAAAGAAGTACTTACACACAGAGTTGCCAATGGTTCCCGGATAAAATACCCATTACAGGATTCGCCATTACCCACAAATACCCACATTACAATTTTTTACAGGCGGCATATATAAAATAAATAATCGATCTTTATTAGATTTCAAACAAGAATTAAAATAAAACAAAGGATCTATACGGTTTTTTATTCGTTTTAAAATGGCATGTTTAATCGAAATGGTAAGTTATTAACTGCCAGTAATCCACATAATTTAAGTTCAGCCCTTTTGGTAGCCTCTTCAATGCGATTTGTCATAAGGTCACTTATTTTGTTATTCGATTTAATTTGTTTAACATTATTTTTTAGTTTTTCTGAAGACTGGTGTCATTAATTGCCCATAAAAATGATTTGTATCAACATCAGTCTTCAGAAAAACAAAAATAATGTTAACTGGGCACTCGTAGCATAGCACAGGGTCACAAGAAACAAGAAGGCACATATTAATAATTAGTGAGACGGGCGGACTAAAGGCTGTCCTGGAGGCTTTCGTTTTGGCGAAAATAGTACATATTATCAACTAATATCAGTTCAGAGTAACTCTAAGTTGCTACTAGCTGCTTTTAGCTACTATTTTTGCCAAATTGAAAGGCCCTCTGTGTTACAACGAGAGTATTATATCTATCCCCTATTATCTTATGTATAAAATAAGAGATAGCAATACGCGTAGAGTAGGTTAGCCACCTACAACGCAATATAAAGTTACTTAACTAATAAAATAAATATTCCCCACAAAATCTCTAGGAAAAACAATTCCCCACAAAAAACCCACAGTCAATGAAATTCCCCACGTTTTGGGGAATTACCCACAGATTGGCAACCCTGCTTACACAGCTTAAGCGCGCGCCGCGCCATTATTCTAAGGCTAGAAATTGGCCTCAATGATTTGGGATCGAGGGGGATTATCCCTCTTTATCCTGCCTCATCTCGTGTAGGCCTGGACAGCCTTCGTAGGTGGGCCCCATCCGTCGTCTACCCCGACCGCAAATGCGGCCGGTGTAGGCGCTTTGTGGGACCTCCTTTTGTCCTGGCTGGGCCCCGCCGGCTAGGGCCCTTTCTTCTGGCGCTCTTCTTGCTTCGCCGGCTCGTCTGTGTAAACCCCGGGGGTAGTGTCATGTTTATGTGTGGTATGGTTGGGTAGGGTAGTGCGGCTATGCAGCCTGGGATGCGCTTTGCTAAGGTGGCCCTTAGGCTAGCGCGGGAGGGGAGGGTTAAGGAGGGTATGGGGGGTGTGTATGTGTGTGTGTGTGTGTGGTTGTCTTCGTTTCTTGATCCTGGCTGTCTCTGAAACAGAAAAGGTTAGCGGGCAGGGGGGGGGTCATTGGGGTGGTCACCCAGGGTCAAAAAGTTGGTGTCTAGGTCTTTTGTGTTTGTCGGTCACGTCGGGTACGTAGTCAACGGCTTGCCTGAGGAGGGGATTGTCATGTCTAGCGGCTACGTCAAATCGTTTCTCCGCGTTTTGTCTTATTGTCTGTGTAGCGTTTGTGTATTGTAAGTCTCGTAATATGTCAGTGTTTCTTACGTACCAGGGCGCGTCGGTGGCCGTGCGGAGGGCTATGTTTTCCACAGCCTGTAATGACTTTAAGTGGCTTTTTGCCGCGTGACCCCACGCCGTGGAGGCGTAGGTTAGCTGCGGTTGAAGTACCACCTTGATAAGCGTTCGCTTATTCCTTAAACTGAGGGTGTTTCCACCTTTGAGTAAGGGATAGAGCCTAGCCCTGGTGGTCTTCGCTCGCGCCACCGTCTCCACGATGTGCGGTTTCCACGTGAGACGCTGGTCCATCGTCACGCCCAGGTATCGTGTTTGTCGATTCCAGGAGATGGGTTCCTGGGATAGTGTCAGTCTGTCGAGGTTTTGTGGGATTTTTCGTTTGGTAAAAAGGATAGCCGAACTTTTGTTGGGATTAATTTTGACTTTCCACCTGTTGCACCAGGTTTCAAGTTGGTCTAAGGAGTTTTGGAGGAGGGAGACGGAATATCTAGGATCTACGGATTGGGATGTGATTGTCAGGTCGTCGGCGTATAAGTATATGTTGGTGTTGGGGGGATGTGGGATGTCGGAGTTGTAAATGGTGTATAGGTGTGGGGACAGGACGGTGCCCTGGGGGACACCGGCCTCCATGGGACGGGTGGTGGAAAGGGAATCTTGGATTTGGATGCGGAATTTTCGGTGGTGTAGGTAGGATTTTATGAGTTTGGTAAAGGATATGGGATATTGGTTGGTGAGCATTTTCATCAGTAGGCCTTCATGCCAAACCGTATCGAAGGCCTTTGCGACGTCCAGGAAGACAGCACCAGTGTACTGTCCCCTGTTGAAGGCCGCCGTGATGTGCTCGGTAAGGCGAAGGATTTGGAGTTCAGTGGAGTGATTGGGTCGGAAGGCGAACTGCTCGTCTGGAATGACTTGCAGTTCTTGGGAGTGGGTTCTTAGACGGGTTAGGATAATTTTTTCTACCACTTTGCTCATAGCCGGGAGCAGGCTAATGGGCCGGTAGTTGGATGGGATGGTGTGATCTTTGTTGGGTTTTGGGATAAGGATTATGTTTGCTGTTTTCCAGCGGGTAGGGAAGTGTCTTAGTCTGAGTGTCGCGTTTGTTATGTTTAGTAGGGCCATGAGGCCCTTGTGTGGTAGTCGTTTAAGTGTCGTGTTATGTATATTGTCGGGTCCGGGGGCTTTTCTGTTTTTAAGTCTGCGTATTGTCAGTCTTAGTTCGTCAGGTGTTGCGGGGGGGATTATGTCATTGTCTGGCTCTCTGTCGACGCGTCGGGCCGCGCGCTCAGCCACTATCTCGAATTCCTCGTCTTCGTCGGGCAGCTGAGGCAGTCTACACTGCAGTTCCAGGCTATCGGCGAAAGCCTCGGCCTTTTCCTGGTTCGTGTAAACCACCCCCACACTACCGTGGATTGGAGGAATTTTACGGCGAGCGGTCTGTCGCAGGGCCCTCTGCGTTTTCCAGAGGCTGTTGTCTTGTGGATCCAGCGACTCCAGGTGCCTAGCCCAGTTATCCTGGGCCAGTTCATCCAGAGCCGCCTTCACCCGTCTGTTAAGTACGTTTAAGTCATGTCTGTGTCGGGGGAGGCGGGTGCGGGTGGCAAGCCGTTTCGCACGTCGTCTGTCACGTATTAAGTTTTTTATGTCATCGGGGAGGGTGCCCCGGGGGTTTGTCAGTCGGGGGACAATAGTCTCCGTCGTAGTCTGAGTCAGGGCGTTTTTAATGTCAGTCTCAAGGGAGAGGATTGCCGCCTCCAGATCATGGGTGGTTTCGATGACTGGGAGCGCCATGTTTCCTTGCATTACTGTTCGGAAACGCTCCCAGTCAGTGAACCTCCTCGTGAAGGTGCCTTCATATCTCTGTCTTCGCCCCAGATCCAGAAATATTGGATTGTGGGCGGAAGACCCTTCGTATTGGGTGGATATTTGGGCATTTAACGGTATAGATTTTAAGAGGGCAATGTCGATAACGTCGGGGCGTCCTACGGGTCCGTAATGTGTCGGTTCTGTCGGTCCGAGTATAGTCAAGTCGTCGTGTCTGTCTTGGTAATTCAGCAGGACGCGACCTCTTGTGGTCGTCGTCCCGCTGTGCCATATGGGGGACTTCGCGTTGAAGTCCCCCACAGCTTAAGCTGTGGTACTTACTTGAATATTTTAATGACCTTGGGAAATTTTTTACAGCGTATACCTACTATACATGAAGGAAGCATGCTTAATTGCTTACGGCGACAGTGTAGACGAGTGACAGAGAGAAAAAAAGAGATAGTTTGGGACACTATGTTTCTCTCTAGCGCATTCACGTGATTGGCTAGCGCTCGGGCGAAGGTAGAGATCTCTCCTCCCTTTCTTAACGACTAGTGAGAGAAAAAGAGCGAGTAACCAAACCCAAACTATCGCCTTTTCGCGCTACAGCGTCTACACTTTTTAACCCTTTTGGTCCTTCCTCCGTGTAGTATATGCTCTAAACGAAATTTAGTGATTCTAGAATCTTTTTGTTGTACGTTATATGGCCGGTCCTCATGTACAATAATTTAGTGCGGAACTGCGGAGATGCGGAATCACGTGATCACAATATCGAAAAAATATTGGACGCACAGCAGCCATTTTGAAAAAGTGACAGATCCGCATGCGTTCCGGATAAAAGTTGACTAGGTTCAACTTTTTCCGTATTCCGGTGTTTACTTTTGTGCTCGTGTGACATTTATCGGCCATTTGTATTTGTTTATATTCTGAAAACGTGTTTGATTAGTTTGTTTTTTATCTATTTCGTCTCTATAATTAATTATCAGCCAAGAAAATATCTCTCACCCACATTTTTTTATGTTTTTTTTGAAACTCCAGAATAGAATTGTATATCTTATACATTTTTATCAATCTTTCACGGTAACATTTTTTATACCTCAAAGCACAGTCTCTGTATTGTTTCATTGAAACAGCAAGAGCCAAGAAAGCTGTATCTTCATCAAAGTTTTCCATTGTAAATATATTTCACATAAAGATTAATAGATAATTATTTGAAATACCTCAATGAAAATACTCGAAAAGAAACCGGTACAAATTTCTAGGTTATCCGCATCTACTATTTTTGACATTTGCATTTGGACGGTAGTTTGAAAATTGCGGAGATTCGCAGTTACGCATCTCCGCAGTTCCGCAGTAAATAATTGTACATGAGGACCGGCCATAA
>NW_019416395.1:241832-246612 GCF_000390285.2 Anoplophora glabripennis | reverse complement strand
TAAAGGTTTTTTGGCGAGAAAACCGCTAACCCGGTTAACTATAGTTTGTTGCGGTTTGCCGTTTTGGCGAGAAATGTTGTTAACCCGGTTTGGCAGAGTTTGCCTAACCATCAAACCGGACTTGTGGGTTGGTTTGGATCTTAAGTTAATATTTCTATCTTTGTTTATGTATTTTCTGTTTCGTACCTAGTAGTCACTACTTCGTTTTTTTAGAGGTTTGGATAGGTTAAGTTGTAAATAAAAAAATTTGGTAATGGATTCACTGCAAAAAATACAAAGTAATATTTGAAATTGATAATAAAAAAATAGTAATCGAGGATCCAAATAACTTTAATCGTTTATTAGATAGTAAATATGCATTTTATATATTGTACTGTATAGATCTTTATTAACTTCCTTTTAGACGATACATTTGCGTTTGAATAGATAATATTTGTGAACAAGGTAAACCCATTTTGATTTAATAACCATACATTAACGTTCTTTCATGGATCTGCATTTCAGATTAGGAATAACAAGTATAGTATATAAGAAATAATTAAACAACTTGAGCTACGAGCACTATCATAGATTATAGGTTACGATTTCATTATTGATTAGATATCCAAACCAAAAGAATTTTTGCGAGTTCTGTCAAATGTTAACTCAAACTCTTAACACAATCAAACTCGAGCTAACCGGGTTTTATGTGGTTTGGCTCGCCAAAAAACCCTTTATGTAAGTAAATAACAAAATAAAGGCCACAGATTAGCAAAGTGTGTAGATGGATAACTCTGTATTTCCTGCCAACTGGCATTACAGCAGCGCCTCTATTGACGCGTTCCCGAATTATAAGGAAACTAACTTCCGCTGATGGTATAATTTAAAATCTATGTCATTTAATTTTATTTTAAATATTTAGGGTGAAATGTGTCGATATCTTTAATTGTATAATACTGCTATAAAAGATTATCTACGTGTATAAGTTGTGGTAGAGGAGTGTCGCAATTTCCCTGGTAATAAATTTTGGTAAATTACCCACTACAATTTAATTACAGACCACTATATTGTACTACTACTTTCCCTTTATAAAATTCGATTGAAGAAATCATAAAAATTTTTATACCAACTATACATACGGTGTACGTTCTATTGTTACATTGGTGAAATGTCAAAAATATTTTTTAGGTTCTAAATGTTTGACCGGTCTGGTATTCCGTTTAAAAAAATATTATTTTTAAACATACTTTTTTTCAATAAAAATAACAGAAAATTTTTTTCTGTCTTAATTTTAATAATACATATTCGCAAAGAATTTGTGTACATTCTATGGAGAGTGCAATCAAATTTACGTTTATGGAGAAAATTAAAAAGTTGCTTTCATTTATTTATCTACTATAGCACTGATATTAAATTTTGTCTCTTCAAAGTAGTAATCATATTAGGATCATTATAAATAACATTAATTAATATTGAACTGGGAGACTAAGTACTGTCAATTATATATTAAATTCAATTTATAACATTAAAAAAACAATACATAGGTATAAAAATAATAGATACAGAACATTTTACAAAATTTACAATACCTATAGGTACTTAAATATCTATAAACAATACGTTGCATGTGCTAAATTTTATAGTCCATCAACGTTAAAAAGCCACCAAGTACATTTAAGATAGAGATAGAAATAAAAAAGTGTATAATATTTGTATTTATTTTAAAAGTAATGGAAAATTGAATTGTACTACAAAAAAAATTGAGGTGATCTCACTTTTATGATCTAACTTTACATATCTATAGGCAGTATCCTTGTTTATACATTAGGTAATAATTTACTATTTCATAAAAAGTACGTCTTTAATATAAGGACAGTGCTGGATATAATTAACAATAAAGGTTGAGTGGTAATTGTATGTGCATGTTCCGGAACGTACTTAGTTCTATCCATCATCCAGTAGAACCCATCCATTCGATTCTGACTCTTCAGTTTGGCTCCAACCAGTTCACGTATTTGCTTGTTGTATTCATTCAGCCATTTTCTCTAGAAGAGAAAAAGGAAATTATTAGGTGTTTCAGAAACCTGTTTAGACATGTCCTCATTGTCCTCACGTATTTAACATAATTACATTTATGTACCAACCTGCTGTGTCGATAACAAACTCAACTTTATCAATTTCATTTCAAAGGGAACAAGCGTGATGGTTTTGAACCCTAGAAATTTGTGCCCAGTGCGTTCTAACCACCTCTTTTCGTAAACTTCTAGGATGTTTTCTAATCTAATACCAAATTCACCTGCATTGTAATATCCTGGTCCTAAAAAATGTTGGAAAATTCTTAAGGAGTTTAATATAATATAAATAGAGGTTGGTCCAGGTTCTAATACGGAAACTGCACCTGCACCAGGTGACAGAACAAACGATTTTAAACAAAAAAAGTCATATGGGCGTCCGATGTAGAAAGCTTTGTTTTCCAGGTGTTTACGAAAATTAACTCGTAGTGATCTAGATATATCGTTCTCTTTGCTAACACCCTAAGAACGACAAAGATAAAGATCTGAGCACTAGAAATGAATACAATAAACAACGCCTAGTCTGTTTAAATTAGAAAAAATATGTAAACATTTTTGCGGTTTCACTTCCCATTTTGTATTGCAAGGGTCTATACGACCGCTATATTGGATCTGCCATCTTGAATTCACGGCAATCATGGTATTCAGCGGCCATATTGTATCAGCCATTTTGAGAATCGAACAACGCTACTCGATTCCAGAAATTACATGAAAAAACATACATTTTAAGCTTTTGCTAGAACCTTAAAAGCTAATGCAATTCTGGAGAGCATAGGGTGTCCGGTTCAGAGATAATACCTATAATTATGCTTACCTAACTTAAAATAGTACCTATATTTGGATTTTTAAGATTTATCGAACTAACTGGGCAGTACTCTAAATTTATTGTAAAATAAAATAAATACTAAGTGTAAAATGCTCTTTTTCGAATAAGATGGAAGATATCTTTTTTCAAAGCAATTCCACTGGGAATAAAAAATGTTGATAGAATTTCCAAATTGCTTAATTTTGTGGTCGACTTAATTGTAAACGAACTCATCCATTATTGGAGCTTAATTAATAAATCATTTTTAAAATTTCATCGAATATCCTCAGAGATATTGGATTTTTTTTATTTTAACATAAAAAACGAAGAGTTCTACTCCCCATATTCATATGAAACTTTTTACTTACAATCAGTTGTTCTGTCATCTACTGAAGTTTCCTGACCAAAAATTGGACCACATTGTATTTGTTGTATTTTTAATATGAATGAATAACTGAAATAATTTAGAAAAATTTGTATATATTTTTTTGGATTGTCAAGATTACTTACCGCTGGTGAGGAAGTACCCTGGTTTGAACACTTGATGCATACTGATTTCTGAGTCATAGTGTATTTTGATGGGAGCTGAAATTAAAAAGCCACTATTGAGTAAATTTTATATAACTATAGCTAGCTAGCAAATTGTCATATAAACAGTTATTGCATAAAATTACATTCATGTGTTCCTAGGAAGGCCCCTATTCCATGTCCAGTTTCTTGTTCGTAGTCCAGACCAATATCCCACAATGAAGCTCTGGTTAAAGCGTCAACTGCAGCCATTTTTGTTTTATTTGGGAAAGTAAGCGAAGACAGCTGAATCAATCCCATTAAAACTCTGGTATATGCTTCTTTCATATCATCTGTTGGTTCACCAAAATGTACAGTTCTTGTCACTACTGTGGTACCACCTAGAACGTAATTTTCAAATTAAAAAGATATTACACATCTTAAAGAATATTTCTTACCAAAATATTGACCGCCAGAATCCAACACTACCGTACTGTTTCGAAAAATGTTTACGTTCGTATTAGGGGTGGGTTCGTATTCTGGATAAGCAGCATTTGGTCCAAAGGCAGCTACAGTCCGGAAACTGTTTCCAAAACTTTTGTATTGCTCATATCTGTATTCGTCCAAATATTGAACCAAATTTTTTTCGTGCAGAGAAAATTCTCTATCATCTGCAACCTAAAACAGCTGACGAGTTATACAGGATGTTTAAAAATTAATTGTTCAAATTTAAAATCTGAATTCAGGCTCAAATTAAGGGAAAACGCTTCGTTTTTAAGATACTGGATGTTGAAATTTCAAAAAATGTCTTATTTTCTAAAATAACATATTAAGGAGGTATATCGGCTTTACTAAAATGCACAGATGGACTTGAAATTTATATAGCGTATTACCCAGTGCTCCCTCCATGCGTCAAATTTTTTTTAATCTAGATTTTGAGATATTGTTGTTGAAAGTTGTTCATTTTAACTGAGAAAAAAATGTAGAAATTGTGAAACAAAACTTTTCCATTATCTTATTTTTCATGTAAAACTAAAGTTTTGAACATAGTACAGCTGTATTAATTAGAAACAGAAACCAATAATTGCATTTCTGTCTGACTTGAGGATTAATGTGGCAACGTCGCAATCAGCTGACAGCAAGGAGGGAATACATTTGAAAGATTTGATAAAAACGAAATTGATTTCAAACATATACATTTTTCCTAAATCCCATGTACATTGTTATCAACAATAAATTATCCACAACAGATTATTTTTTGTAATGTTTTTAAAAAACTAGATTAGGTAATTAAAAAAGACTAGGAAGTTGTGATATATTTATTGGAATAAAAAATACAGTTGATAAATCCTTTTAATATATTTAATGGTTTATAAAAACATCGTAATCATTACCCAGCAATATTTAGGGTTACATA
>NW_019416395.1:202458-241297 GCF_000390285.2 Anoplophora glabripennis | reverse complement strand
TTTTAAAAATGTTGTCACCGCCGTTCTTGGTGGTGAAAATTCGAAATATTTGGAATTATTCAAATTTCGTGGCTGAATACATACATAGGTATTGTATTTTTGAAACCGAGAGAGTTGCACGAAATTTAATTTGTACAGGACATAGCTAATACGATACGCCGATATACCTCCTTAAGTTGCAATACAGGTCGCTTTCTGCCAGTTTAGGGTATCTTTATAGGTCTTAGGCAGTTAGTAACAGTGACTACTAGATGTGGCATTCTGTTACATATTTTTTACATTTTTATTAGATGTATTGAGATATTTGTTAGGTAATATCTAATGTGATATAAGTTTAAAAAAAATTAAGTCAAAATTCAATGAAAAGTTTAAGCGAATATCGAAATTTCAAATATACCCAGTGCCGTCGATTTTCTGGAAATCTTGGACAGTTTCGTTATTTCTGCCACTGGTATACAAGTATGTTAAATTGTCAATTTTCATTGTCCACATCAAATTTCAATATACTGTTTTTAAAAATAAAACGTTTTCATACATTCTTTTATAGGACTTTTAGTCCCTAAACACTTTCCTAGAATATTTACAGCAGAACATAAAGCTTTAATTAATAGTCAAAATTTACATTTTAAGAGGTTTGTTTGCAAATTTCACTTTGTCATTTAGTTACACATAAAACTCGATACTAACCTTGTTCTCTATGTACGCCAAACAGTCACAAACAGCAGTTGCATCCAAAATGTTAGCCTCCCTCATAGCATTAATTTCTACCGAATTCTTCACTGCTTTAAGATGGATGATTGGAGATTGCCTCGGTAGCCTCTTTTCCCGGGAAATATGTTTGTAAACTTCGTGGCTAGCCCCGTCACTGTAAACGCAATGGGAAGGGACTAGAATCTTGTGATATAATTGGTATCTGGTTCTTGAATCATTCCAGAAAGCTTCATATTCAAGTAAACTAGAAAAAAAATGTTTGACAAATATAAACAATCCAGAAAGTAGCAGAGAGTTGGAAAGGTAAACTTGTATCATTTCTTTACAACTTACGTAACAGAATCCTTTCCGAGGATGTTGGTTCCAGCACGGAGATACTCTATAGTTTCTTTACTAAGTTTACTGATATCGACGTACATAAATATGTTATGCATGTCAAGGATAACGTAGCACCTGATAAAAGGCGAAAAAGGCACATCTCTTCCTCTAACGTTCAGTAACCAAGCTATTTCGTCTAATGCTGTTATGACCATCGCATCAGCTCCAAGTCTTTTTATTTCTCTTCTTGTTTCGTTGATCTTTGTCGTGTAGTTTTTTCCTAAAAAATTTCAAGATATTTTAGAATTATCACTATTCGTCGTAGAAAAAAATTGTGTTGGAGTAGCATAACTAATATATAAACACAGGGGCAGTGGAAATGGAAATTTTAAGACTTGCCTTTATTTTTTTTTATATATGCGCCTCTTTCAAGATGTAGGATGATAAATTAAAATAAATAAAAATATTTGTATTAATAACCCTTTTATCTTTTAAGATACTAAATTGAAACTTTACACTAACTTTGTCATATGCCAGCGCATTTTTTGCGTAATTTTGATAACAAAAATCGAAGCGAAAATAGAGGAAAGAGGCGTAATAATACCCATTATCCTTCATAATTTTCCGCATACGCTTATGATTCAAATGTATTGTGTTTAGCACTAACAATAAGCGTTGTTTTCTTGCACTTTTTCACTATTGTACAGATTTAATTTAAGACTGCGGTTTACTTGAACGTGTGATATCGACTCATTCAATTTTTTTCAGTTCTTAAGGGGCGAGCTAAGCTTGATAAAAAATATCCTATAACGCTGTTGATTGAAATGTTTCGGGCTAACGTTTCACAGTTAAATTAGATCTGCAATTAAAATTTTGTAACATTGTTTTATTTATTTATCTTTAGCACAAAATATGTTGTTTTCATTTGATAATTGTGAAAATGATGCAACTTAAAATCTCATTTTAAATTAATCTAACTATAAGTTATATTAAGTAAAATACAAGAATTTTAACGAAATTCTTGCAAGTTCGATATTTCAAACCGCATATTCAAAAACATCTTGAAAATCAAACCCGAAATTAAAATTTTATAAGGGTGAAAATAATAATTAGAGAAATGACTATAATACCTTTGCACCACAGACGTGTACTGGAAAAAGTGGGGGAGGGGAATGGATACACTTTCTCTCCTGTTCCGATTTTTTTAAACGGAGACTTCATAAATGTTTACAAGTCACGTGACCGCTGAGTTTAGGTAACCCAAAATTGCACAATTGGTACTGGTAATGAAAAATCCCTAAATCTTGGTGTCACCAATATTAATGATTCGTTTACAATGAACGATGACAAACTGTTACGTCTGCGCTCGAGATAATGCGATCGCTGTTGCGATCGCATGTTGTAATGCGATTAATGTTAAAAATGTTGTCACCGCCGTTCTTGGTGGTGAAAATTCGAAATATTTGGAATTATTCAAATTTCGTGGCTGAATACATACATAGGTATTGTATTTTTGAAACCGAGAGAGTTGCACGAAACTAAATTTGTACAGGACATAGCTAATACACGATGCGAAACATCGCCTTAATGTTAAAAATGTTGCCACCGCCGTTCTTGGTGGTGAAAATTCGAAATATTTGGAATTATTCAATTTTCTTGGTGGAAAACAGTATTGCATTGTCGAAACCAAGAGAGTTGCATGAACAAAATTTGGACAGGACATAGCTAATACAATGCGAAACATCGCCTTAATGTTAAAAATGTTGTACCACCGTTCTTGGTTGGAAAAATTCGAAATATTTGGAATTATGTGTTAAATTTCTTAGAAAACTACTGTTATTAATAAAAATGTTTTTTAAATTGGATTTTTTACGCCCTATCTCTTGAAAGAAAGGCGCCTACATATAATATGGCATAAGCAAAATCCCATTATTTTGAATGACAAAATCTCAAAAGAAATTTTTTGACATCGATAAGGCATTTTACTGTGATGAGCTTAGATGAGTTTTACATATTTTAGTCCCTACTAAATATGTCAACGTCACGTTGGCCAACGGCTACTTTTGTCTCAAGTATCAAGGAAAAGAAACTGTAGATCGTTTCCCATTCTTTATCATTTTTTTAAAATTTCTTCAAAATATGTAAAACTTAATTCATCACTTAACTATTTTTTATTTTGTTAACAAGATGTACACAGTATATGAAGATGTAAAAGTAGATGTTGAAGCATTAGAACAATGTTTTTATAGTAACACACAATTATTATTTCAGTTACAATTCCTCAGTAGTGGGGTATTTGTGTTGGCATCTTGTTTCTATTAAATCTAGGCCCGGTACTTTGAGTCTCGGTTAAGCCTTGGATTAAGTAATCAGATCATTAGACTGTACATATACTGATTTATTTTATAATAATATATTCACAGTCTAATCACCTGATTAGTTAATTAAGTCTTAATCGAGACTCAAAGTACCGGGCTTTAGTGTTTAATTATTTAATTTACACTTTACCATTCCTAGTACTGCTATCTGTTCGCATGCTACGACAGCTACAGAATTGCAGCTTTCTAATGAAGATTCCTAATTTTACCATGATTCTATCTCAGACCTAGAAGAGATACCCGTTTTCTGTCCTTGTCTATACAGTACGTCATTTTTTATTTCGAGCAAAACACAATGGGAAGAAGTGAAAGATATAATGTGACAGTTACAAAGTTTTCCTTGTTTTTTCAATTTTAAGTGAGAGTATTATTTGTCTGACATTTATGTTTTACCAATGAAGAGGTGAGTAAATTGTTTGAGAGTTTATTTTAATATTTATTTTATTTTTCTATAAAATCTTTCTTATAACGTTCGTTAATTTTTTTTGTTAGAATTTGTTACTATTGTCTTTTGGAATTTGCATGTTTTGTATACGTCTTTCATAACAAATTTGTTTAAACAGCAAGAAGTAAATATATTTTAGGGCGGAAAACAACTACTAGCTTCAAAGGACAAACACCCTGGCGCTTGCCATAAATATACTTATTTTTTGCACGGTTTATAAAAACTACCTGTGTATTGTATGCCAACAACAAACGAACTCTTGGTTTGTCTAGGCTCCCTCTCGTTCGGAGGCCAAATCTTATCTATGGGATCAACTTTCAATTCCACAAGGTACAGGGATGAACTCTGCAGTTCCGACTCGAGCTTGCTCCATATATGTTCCGATACAAGCTTGGGGTTCAAACCTATCCGACCATTCTTGGGAATGTTTTTCTTCAGCCACTGCGACATTTTTGGAATGTTCCTGTGCCCTTCCCTGAAAAACAACCAGTTGCAGTCGAGCTGCTCGTCCGCCTGAAGATGGTACCGGCCGTCGGTCCATAACGCTGCCTGCTTTTGAGTCACCACAGCGTCTCCATAGCTGCCGCTGAATCCCGAGATGTACTGGCGACGTTTTTCGAACGGTTCGATTTCCGTGTTCTGTAAGTTAATTAATTTAATAGCTTGCCACTCTTATGATTGACGAGTTAAAAACCTATTCCAAACATGGCTCAATTAGCCTTGCTTTTGGATAAGCCTTTCCAATGAATTTATTGTTTTTAAATGCAAAGTACCTGATGTTCATCGGTAGATGTAACAATATAAGCGTCAATTGGTAACTCTTTTAATGTTATACTACTTCTCAACACTTCTCTCAATTTCGCTAATCTTAGTGTTGTATTCACTCGTCGTTCTGGTTGTCTGGCGTGTCCCAATTCAAAACAGGCTTTCCTCAGGGTTCCATTTTGCTTTTTTTCTTGTTCAGTAGAAGACAGTACTAGTGAAATACCTGTAACAAACGAATTTAAATTCAATTACGAGGGAGAAAATACCAGAAATTGCCATAAAAGCGCCCAAAGCAATTGTTTATGTTTTATTTTTTGTCACGGTTTTTGTTCAGTGTGTGAGTTGTGAAGCAAGAGTGTAATTTTCCCCACGAAGACATGGGTCTTCAATTATTTAATAACTTTTCCTCGCATTATTTTTGTAATAATTACTTATTATTGACAACAACTGAAATTTAGACATTTTAGAATTTGGCCTTCCTCTTCTGGGCAATAATAATATAAGTTCATCCTAATACCCAAAATGTTAGCGGAAAAATGATGAATTAAAAATTAGTGCAATTATTTCATTAATATTTACATAATTATTTATAACTCAAATAGAGTTTCAAAATGGTTTTAAAGGAGTAGAGGAGATAGACCAATCCTATTAAGAGACCAGGAGTTTTAGAGGGTTACTCACCCCCTGCTGTCTCAATTCACAAATCGGTACAGGTGTTTAGAAAATGAAAGAGGTCATAAAAATGCCTGCGTGCCATTTAAACAGATCACAATTAGTAAGGAAATAACATGGCAGTCACAGGTTGTGTTGCACCATGTTGCACAGACCAGTGATCATTGAAAGGGTTACAACGAGTAGGGGAGCCTGTAAATTAGAGCACAAGCAATAGGAGATCAGACTTGGAGTGGAGGTAAGGGAATGTCCTTCAGATTTAATCACAAGTACATTAATTTTATTGGCATTAATTTAAGAGAAAAATATAGATTTCTCAATTTTCTTTCTCAGTACCTATAGTATGTTTATGTGTATCTTCTTACCTTCTAGTATATAAATTGGTCATTCAATCAATGTATTTTTTTTGAGAAAGTGTGTAACAAATTAACAAATTTATCCCTTTTGAAAAATTCTAAAGAAAATGTTAATCTGTCAAGTAAGAATGTAATCATCATTCAGTAACAAAGATATAAGAAAAATGTGAATAATTGAAGTATATTACGGTATTAGGGTAGTATAAGGGTTAAATAGTATGTAAATTAAGGGTGGTATAGGAAAAGTAGACTTCCTGATTCTAATCTCTAGATATGCAGATATACATATACAGGGCTGGAAAATCCACATGGTCCATCTGCCTTTACATGAGAGCGACAAATTAAAGAAATTCGTGCGATAGACAAGGAGGGCATTCTAATTTTGATAAAAAACTTTATAGTATAATAAAACAACACACCAAATTTCAAAATAATTTTTTGAAAATCGAATTTTCAACATTTTGCACAGCCTCAAATAAAGCATCTAGATACCTGAAAATTTTGTCACATAGAAAAGACCAGTCAACCTTTCAGATGGTTTTTGAACAATTGAAATTGGTTGATTAGGTCGGCCACAGTAAATATTTTTAAAATTAACACTCCTTTTTTATTTTTAAACAATAAGATTACATTTATCAATTTACTATCTAGTTTTTTTCAAAAATTATTATTTTAAAGTACTCGGAAAGCCTCCCTCCCCTTATTTTTCGTGTTTTGAGTCATTTTTTGGGGCGTGCGACAGTTTTTCTGCTGATTTATTTATGTTGCCAATAACTTATGAATATGAAAATTTTTTCCAACTTAAACTCGGAAAAACGAAGCTACTGGATCAAAGATTATTGCTAAATTGTTTATTTAACGGTAAATGCCGATAAACTTTGACCGCTTATATCTCAAGAACCAATAAACGGAATTTAACTTTTTTTTTTTGTAAAGAAGCGTCTTTCCGAAAACTTTAAAATTATAATTTTTGAAAAAAAACTAAATTGTAAATTGATAAATGCAATTTAATTATTTAAAAATAAAAAAAGAGTGTTAACTTAAAAATTAACTGTCGCCGTCCTAATCACCCGATTTCAATTTTTCAAAAACCATTTGAAAGGTTGAGCGGTCTTTTCTATGTGAAAAAATTTTCAAGTATCTCGATGCTTTATTTGAGGCTGTGCAAAATTTTGAAAATTCGACCATTTTTTTTTTAATTTTCTTCTAACAATTATTTTGCGAAAACTCTCGAACCGATTTTAATGAAATTTGGTGTGTTGTTTTATTATAACATAAAGTTTTTTTTACCAAAATTAGAATGCCTTCGGAGCAATTAAATCATTTTTAAAAAATTATAAAAAAAAACTTGATTTTTTTGCGTTTTTTTATCAATTATTGCTATTTTGCAACAACGGCAATAAATTTAAACTAAAATTAAATCATTTATTGTCATTTAAGTCAAAGTGTTCTCAGTTCGTTTTTTAAGTTTTACTCGAAAATCAGACTTTTTTCAACAAACATAAGACAGTGGTAATTTGTAGAAAATTGAAAGACGAATCCGAAAATATCATGGTTGTTGCTGTAAAGCAGTGACGTACTATTTTATTTAGAAAAATATGCTACCGAGACCCTGTATCTCCGCCCCTGGAGCATGTAAATTTTATGAAAAGCCCTCAGATTTTGGACAATGCTTACATAAATACATGTGCCCAATTTCAAATTATTTCACTTACTAGTTTTTAAATTATTTAAAAAAATAAAAAATATTATTTGAATTTTAACACCCTGTATCTTCTTAACGAAGCGTCCTGGATAAAAACTTTATAGGAAAGACTCTCCTTAAAATTCACCAAAGAATACGGGGTTTCCATTTTAGGTCACCATTTGTGAATCATCCTGTATAATAAGTATTTATAAGCCGAGTTGTAAGGTACATTAATTTACTTATAATTTATATTTACATATTGAAAAAATAATAATAAAATTTTATTTACGCATTTTATTAACATTAATATCTACATCTTAACGTTAATGACATGAACAAATCTGTACTATGGCTCTAAACTTCTATGGATTTTTAAATCTTTAAAGTATTTCTGAGCAATCCGTACTGCCCAAAACGGGCGTGGGTGTATTGAAACCAGGGCACTAGGGAAAGGCATCCTAGGAGAGTATAAACCTACGGGAAGTATAATTTGGAAGAGGCAGGGGATGGTGCACCCGTTTGTCTGACAATGCACTGAATACAACATGGTTATTGTCGAGTCTGAATGCGACGCCCGCACAATAGACGTCCGACAGAAGTTTGAAAGAACAATGGAGCTGATGACCAGGATCGTATATTCCACGAGAGATGTATGATGCCCCACACATATGATTAGTTAATGAAAGTATTTTAAATAAGGCACTATTTTACAGTGGAATATAACACTTTTTATTTGATTGTGCATTTCTTCACATTGAAGAGACATTTTTCTTAATAAATTAATATAAAAGGATCAATTAAAGGGTTGATTTTATAAATTTAAATTTGCCTAACTAGAAGTATTTAACAAACAATAATCATTACAACAACTAATAAAGGAAAAGTAAAAAAAACATATTTTAAAAACAAGCTTTTATTAAAATGTACTAAAAACCAAGGAATTCAAAAACCCTTAATGTTCTGTGAACCCCAAACCCACAAAAAGGTTGAATATGACTGCTCTATAGAAGTGTCTTCAGCAAAAGTTTGATAACTACGTACTATCTATAATAATCAGTATGTTCATGACCTAATGTGATTCAAAAGTTTATCGCGAGGTTTATTCCTAATTGGAATTTTTATTTTAAGGAGTAAGTTATGGAAATTACGCAATCCTGGCATTAGGTTATTTCTATTTAGTGTATTGTCCTCAGAACTGAACAAGCATACAAAATTTCGAAGTCGTAACTTTAGAGGAAGTGATTCAAAGCCTTGCAATATTTGAACTAAACATACATACATACAAACATACATGTGAAGTTAAATAAAAGCTTGTAAAAATTAAAGGAATTGTTTGAAACGCATCCGTCATCATTTAACAAAATTAACTTTCTTTTTACTGTATTAGCAAATGGTTGTCAATGTCTTCCGTGATCTTTCGCTGTAAAAAATTAAAGGAATCCTTGTATTTCAACAATTTTATATATGTACTACACAAATATAGAGCAATCAAAATATAAAATCCAGACAAAAGAACTTAAGTATAAACAATAACAGACAAATAAAACAAATAAACTAACATATAAAATAAGGATTACATTTGCTAGACAAACAATTTGTTGATGTTATTACTTTGTCATACTTTCGATAATTGGAAATCATTTGATATAGGGGAGATGTTATTAGTAAATTGGTACGAGGTGTGAATAATTGTAAAACAGAGTGAAATCTAGAATTAAGTCTAGGAACATGATATAAAATCCTTGAAACTAACAAGTCTGCATTTAAAATGTTATTTATATTTTTAAAAGGAATATAACTAACTGAAAATATAATTCTCCTACGACAGAGACTATTAAAATTAAAACAAGAAAGCAATACTTCTTGAAGTGTACCACAAGGAAGATAAAATCCATAACTAATAAAATTAATAGTCTTTAAAAATCTCCGTTGTACTTTCTCTAATTGAATATTATAAACATTATAAATGGGACTCCAAACAACCGATGCATATTCAAGTTTGCAACACACAAATGCTGCATACAATATATTTACAACCTTTACATTCTGAAAGTCCTGAAACGATAATCTGGTATCCAAAGTCTGTAAATTGCGTAACTATATTTAAAAAAGTTTCTCCAATTTTATAATCAAAATCTAGATTAGTTCTGCGTCGACTGTAAGACATAATTTTACATTTGTTTACATTCAGAGGTAAATTATTATACGAACACCAACTGTGTAATCTGTCAAGAATATCTTGGTTTAGTACAATCAGTAGAAGATTTAACTTCCAAGAACAAGGTCGTCCGCATAGAGTAAATAGTTGACATCGGGGCATTCAGTTAAATTATTAATAAAAATAATAAACATCAGTGGCCCCAGGGTTGACCCTTGCGGAACTCCCGAAGATTGATGAAATTTACATGATCTAAAGGCACGATACTGCACAAATTGGTACCTATTGCTAAGATAAGATTTAAACAGAGACAACAGAGCAGGGAAGATACCAAATGACTTCAATTTCAATGTTAGAATACTAAATTATGATCAAGCCGATCGAAAGCTTTGGAAAAATCGGTATACACAACATCAACCTGACTTTCTGCATTCAAAGCTTCAGCAATAAATTGGGTTGTCTCAACTAGGTTTGAGGTACCTAGTTGAATGACCACTCATAAATCCGGAGGTATTGATTTTTCAATATGAAAATAAAGTCGATCGTATAAAATTATTTCAAGGATGTTTGAGAAGTTATTTATAACGATTCGTTTACAATGAACAATGACACACCATTACGTCTACACTACGTGAGGGATATAAAATTACTGTCCCAAACAAAATTACTGATCACGTGCGTTGTATTCATTTATGAGCTCTGTACAAGTCCGCTGGAGGAATGAAGTTCGATTATTTTTTTATGGGCAACCATTGCCACAAACGCATTTTAGGGAATTTTTATCGAAAAAATAACACCGTAGGATTATTCTACGCAGTCGCACCCTAACAAGTTGTATCAGATTTAAAAAAATTATCTATTATATATTTTTCTGCAGGCCGATAAACTAAAAAAATTTAAAAATTTTGTGTGCACGTGTAGGGTGCCATGAAACGAAAAATAGTTGGCTGCAGTAAAAAAAACGTTGTATACACTAAGGGCCATTTTCATAATATGCGGTAAAAGTAAAAGTAAAGGTAACTATTACTTTAAAGTTAACCCAGACATATCATTTCATAAAAAATTTCACATTCAGGGTTAAGTTAACCGAAAGTATGTATGTTTTTCTACAACTGGTAGTGCTGAGAACTCGTCACGTGACCCTTATTCTTAGATAATCAGNTCTTTTTCTTTTAATAACCAGTCGATATTATTTGCTAAATTTGTTCCACAACTACTTTTTTTTTTGGGGGAACGTAGAATAGTGCCGCGGTGTTCTGTTTTTGATTTCATGGCATTTTTAGATAAAAACTATTTTAGGAGATGTATAATAAATCCTACGGTATTATAATAAAAAAGCCCTAGCATGTTTCTCTTAAAAATGTACCCAGACTAAAAATCATAGCAGGCATTCGTAGGATAATTAATTATCAAATGATGACTTTTCAGGACCCTACGCAGAAGGAAATAAGTCCCACTTGATTCTGCTAGTCTACTTGTGATTGAGGTACGGTGTGAAAACGCAAAAATCCTGAATAGGATGGACAACGTTTGACCATAGGTTCCTTGGATGAAAATAAGACTATTTAGCCTAACTTACCTATATACAAAAGTGCACGCCTACTGAGATATAGCCTTCTAAATAAGGAATAGATAACCTAGTTTTTTTTCAAATAATTTGAAAACTATTTTTCTTAGAAACTTCAAATTTGATACACTTACTTTTTTATGTAAGGGCAAGGTAAATATAGAATTTGGTGAGGATACATATACAGGATGTTCTCTTTCTAGTGCCTGCGCGCCAATGACGACAGAATTTATATTTTTAAAAATAAGCATTAATTTAGAAGATTTTTTTGCTCTTTCAAAATTTTGATATCGTTTATGGATTTCGAGTAAAACTGGCATTTTTTATACATTAAATATAGGCAAAAATTCCGATTTGTAAAAAATAATTTATAACTGCAGCCTCAAAACAGGGAATAATAATGAAAAAACGTCACATTAAAAAATAACTAGACATTTTTAGTATTAGTATTATCAATCAATAAAATAAAAATCAACACTAATATTTTAAATAAACAGTATCAACTAATAATGTAAAAAAGTCAACATTAACATTATAAATAAACCTAAATTGATATTTGTAATCACATTAAAATAATATTACAGTAAATGCTCAAAGTTACTTCCTTGTTCTTAAACGCAAGCATTAGTTCTACGAAAATGAAAATGAATTTTATCCAATAATTGTGCATACCTTTCATAACACTAATTTCATGTTGCATTCTTTCCCATTATTCGTTTTCTGTATTTACTAAAAAGTTATAAACTTTGGTCCGCAACGCTCCCCAAAGGAAATAATTACATGGGTTTAGGTCTGGGGATCGAGGTGGCCATTTTAAAGGGGCATTATTTCCTATACATCCACCTGTTAGTATAGTAACCTGTAATAACTGGTCTTTAATACTTACTTATTACTCTATTAACGGAACTTTTTGAAAGCCAACCTCTGCCGCTAACCGCCTTTTTCTTTACTTGAGGAAATTCTTCGACCTTTTCCAAAATTTGTTCCTCCAGCTGAATAGTTCCGGCCGTACATTATCCACGATTTAATGTTACAGTTAAAAGTTGTGATTTGGAATTTTTCGATTAGGAAAACTCAACATATGTTCGAACAGTAGCACCACAATTTCCTTCACAATAACCCAAAACTAGTAACATATCAGTTTGGTCAGCAAAAGTATAAATTGCAATAAAAAACAATGTAAACTTGCTTGCTTGACACTGAATCTTTTAAAATAGTGCTTATTTTTAATAATACAAATTCTGTCGTCGTTGACGTGCACACAAAAAAATTACGGGATAGCCAGTGGCGCAACAGGCACTAGAAAGAGAACATCCTGTATATGTATTATCACCAAATTCTAAATTTACATTGCCCTTATATAAAAAATATGTATACCAAAAATTTCTAAGAAAAACAGTTTTGAAATTATTAAAAAAAACTAGGTTATCTGTTCTATATTTAGAAGGCTATATCTCAGTAGGTGTCCATTTTTGTATATAGGTAAGTTAGGCTAAGTAGTCTTATTTTCATCCAAGGAACCTGTGGTCAAACGTTGTCCATCCTTTTCAGGGACACCCTGTATAATTTGAACAAATGTTTTGATTTTCGTCCCTAATCTTCAGTGCTCGAGTAACTGACACCGAATGAGAAACGAATCCGTGCCTCTGGCGGAGGGTGGAAAAAAAGAACAGGAAACCGCCGGACCTCAGGCAATCATAAGCGACCAACAGGTATGGAAGGGCGAGGCGTAGGCCTATTGACGGAGGGTCCCAAATAAGGGCCATGACCTGACAAATTTGCTTAGGATTATAGGAGGTAAAAGAGGTGTTCCGCCCTTATTGAACTGAAGTGTTAAAGGGTCGAAGTACGGGTAGGTAAAGTTTGCCATATTTTCCAGGGGTAGGTTGACCCTAAACTGTTAAATATTCAAAATTTAAGAGAAAATAATAAATAAGAAAACACGACATTTTATTTCGTTAATACATTTTAATCGAACTAATTTTAAATCTAGTTTTGTAAGATGTCAGCAAATTATGGAATCAATATAACAAAACTTTCACACGATTATGATTAACTTTCTTGAAATATGAAAACCTCGTCCTATTTTCCATACCTTTTGCCGTTTTATATAATAAAGTTCATAGGTTCATAGGCTTTAAAAACGCAAATATGTGTACTTAGGCTACTAACACATGAATTCATGTGTTGAAGCTACAATCAGAAGGAATCTAGGTTCTTGGACAGAAAGGGTAGGACGAATTTAGGGCAAACAGCCATTTGTCACAGGGTCATAGAAGTTTCAAGAGATAAGTAACCTACAATGAAAAAGTAACTGAGATTATAAAGACGTATTTATTCCTCAACTCAAATCAAATTGAATAGATTTAATAGTTTACAATTATTACATGTAGATATTCTATCTAAATAGTATTAGTTACATTCTCTAATTATTTTACCCTCTGAGTATGTTCTTAAAAAGCTTTTCCTGCCGAAAATTTAAGTAGTATTATTTTTAGTTTAACATTCCTCGCAAAAACCCACATATTCCTTATTGTAAACAATTTTACACATATAATATTACATACATTTGTTCTGAATAGTTGGCCATTAATTTTAGTCTAGTTTATAACAAAATGTTCGTAGACATTATTTTGGAAAATATACTGCTAAAATTGTAAAAGAACAGTGAACTGTTTTGAAGTTTTATACATCGTTGCTATTACTATTGTTTCAAATTAAGATTCAAAATTTACGTGGAAAAACTTAACAATTACGCTACAAAATCAATTCATGCCATTAAGAACAAACTTTAACATAATTAATTATAAAGGAAAAAGTAGTAATTATGTACTCAGTTGTAAGTAAATCTTTTGTCCGCACCTAATGCTAATGAATCTTCAGAAGATATAAAAGGAAGAAATGTACTAGCAGAATAAATAAATAATTACCGCTAGCTTTCATTAACTTCTTCAAATTTATGATCTTCAAGGTTTCTCCGAGTAATAGGAGAATATAAATTGAAAGACAGTACCGATTGTTTCAAAATTAAAACAGCCATTTTAATATTAAGGGCTTTTTTATTCCAACTAAGCATTTTAATACGTAACATATCAAAATAGAAGAAGAAGAAGAAGAAGAGTTAGTCCCACTCTATAATAAAAGAGAAAGAGAAAAAACCTGGGGCTTTATCCAAAAAAATCAGAGGAACTCAGAAGGCATAGGAGCCATCGAACTCAGCGCAAAAAATTCACACAGCGAAAACCAAATTTTTATTTATTTGTTTCGTGAAGTTTATTTGCTCACCTTAATAAGTGTACTTATGTGACAGAAAGGATATTGATTCGCTAAATATTGCTCCTGGTGGGTTTAAAGTGAAAGGTAAAATGTCCCGAATTTTCTAAAAGGGTTCAACCAGTGGCCATGATGGAGAGAAACTGTCTTAGGAGGACAGAACATGAGAAAAGGTAGATGGCCCCTATGTAGGCATATGGAATATTTTTGATTTTCCCACGAGAATAGTATTAATATAAATTAAATTTAAAAAAAGTTGACATTGCCATTCATTTTTATTGTAAAGTTTCTTAAGCTACTCAACTACAATCCTGTGCCAAAATTTGTTATAAAGGAGCTTATACTTATAATATGTAATTATTATTCGTACATATTGAAAAATCTACATTTGATCAATTCAAAGAAAATCGTCATAATTAGCTCAGTAATTTAAAACCAATTATTGTAAAAATAAAATAGATAATAATAAAACACTTCCTATAAATGATCTTAAAATTGAATTTATTATACAACAAAAAGAAATTTTTAGAAAACTAAATCTTTTAAAATATAATAATTTTTATAAAGTAAAAAAATCACTATGCATCATCTCGAAAAACAGAAAAACAACAATAAATTTTATAAATGTGATTAAGTTTAGATCGCAGTTGCCAGACAAGGTTTCAACTAGTGTCCCTGATATAAACAAGAGGCATAGGAATCTAGCAATGAAAGGAGGTTGAACAACCCTTAAAAGGGCCATGCACTTTTTAACTATATCCTTGTATTTATACTACACAAGTGCATTTTTTGTTGTATATAAACAGAAAAATTAATATAGAAATTTGTTGTTTTCCTGATAACGTCACGAGTGTAATTTTTATTTCCTCTTTACTTTGTTAAATTTCGGCAGCAAAGTCGCCAAATAAAATAAAGATAGAGAGTGATTTTACCCTCCGAAATAAAAAAAAATTGATACAAATTTTCAACAACACACCACTGATATCTAACAAGAATATTTCATTTTGTCAAGGAAACAAGTCTTTTGGAATATACAGGTAAAGATTCCTGGACTTATATTGTACGTTACAGATACGTAAGTAAGTATATACAGTGTAGGAAAGTACCGATGGTCTATCAGAAGTTACGTTAGTTCGATAAAGTAAGCCATAGAAATCCATGTGATAGACAAGGATGGCTATAATGAAGGCGTCTAATAGTCAACGCCCATTTCGCCCTTCCACAAATAAGATCCACTTCTTATTTGTGGAAGGGCGAAATGGGCGTTGACTATTAGACGCCTTCATTATAGCCATCCTTGTCTATCACATGGATTTCTATGGCTTACTTTATCGCTCTCACGTAACTTGATAGACCATCGGTACTTTCCTACACTGTAGGTAACAATTTAACTATCCTTTTATTTAACTAAATATTATTATTCGAGACTCAATATATTATTGTTTTAAATTATTGTAATCAAACCACTGCATTTAAACATAATTTTCACCAAAATAAAAGAAATAATGGAGACTTGTCCAGTAGTATACACCACGCTAGATGACCTAATGGGGACGATGCGAATAGACAAAGACAACGCACGACAACCATAATGGGGTGGGAGAACTCAATAATGAGGACATTTATTCCGATTTAGCTACAAGTGACCAAATACGAGATTTTAGAATTTATTTAACGGGTACCAATGTTTGAGTGAAAGTACTCAGTTTTAGTTCAAATATTATCACAAATGAGTAAAATTATCAAAATGCTCAATATTGAGTGAAAATGTACTCAATAGTTTCAGTCAATAGATTCACTCTGTACCTTTTTTATTTTAAATTTAAATAATAAATACTAAATCAGAACCTACCAGGAATTTATTAAAAAGTTGTAATATGAGCGGTCAGATATACCGGGTGTCCCAGACCACCGGTCCACCCCTTCTAAAATCCAAAGTACATGGTTATGTGAAAAATGTTACTAGATAAAAGTTACTGGTCTCCAAGGGGCACATATTATCATGACCTTGTCTGTGTCCTTGAAGTTAATTTCAAGGTCAACTTAGTTTTTTAAATGGAAACCTTTATTTTCAACCCCGTATTCGGAAAGAGCGATTCAGACGATGTATCATGTGTGGTGTCCATTAGATCCCCCAAGGTCAAGTGTCATGTATCTACCTAGGTACCAAGGTATTTTCCCCGATTTATTTGTAGGTCACGTACCTACAATTTTCTGTTCTTTCCGAATCCAAGGTTTCCACGTAAAAAATCGAAGTAGACCTTGAAATGACCTTGAAAATTGTTTTCAACGCTTAAGTCAAGGTTATCGAAACATGTCACTTCAAAATTTTGCATCGTTTATCTGACACATATTTCGCTAAACCTTAACTTTGCGGGGCCATTTGGCTGGAGATTTAGTAAAACAAAAATTTGACCTTCACGTGACCTTGGGGGGTCAAATGGACACCACGCATGATACATCAGTTGAACGTAGAATTTTCGCTCAAAATACTAATCAATTTTTTTTTTAACGCTCTGTGGTCTACGTACTTAAGTGGACACCCTGTATGGTCCTAATTTTCTTTCAGATTAAATAATAGATGTCCATTAAAACCTACAGTGCTTTATAAAAACTAGAGTCCTAAACTTCATTATTATTTATTATTAGAATAGACGTGACTGGTCTAAAATTAATACAAATTTGACATTTATGACATTTAATTAGTTACAATGTCGCAATTTGTCACATTGAAACATATTGCATAAAAATATGAAATGTTAATCTTTATGAATTAACAGAGTGAAATATGGCCGACGACGAGGAACTGGAAGATGAGGAAGAAATTTTAATGGACGAATGTCCGTACATCATAAGTTTCTTCACGGAATTCTTCGCCATGGGAATCCAAATGTTCGTGGGATGTTTGGGATCGATATACACATTCGGCATAGGACCGATTATAACCACTTTTAGCTTTGGATTTGGACGGTTAGCTTGTTACCAAATTTTTAACCACATAAGCCCCATACACGTCAATCCTGCCAAGTCTCTTGGATTTTATATTTTGGGTAGGATGCACTTCAAACGGTTCCTGGTATATGTTGCGGCGCAATATTTAGGGTCTACCTTCGGAGTTGCATTTGTAATGGTATAGGTAATATTTTTAAACTAAGAACTTAAAAATGCTTAGTTATTTGTAACGTTGTTTGAATTCTGCCCGTAATTCTTTACGTAGGTACCTGACTTGTACCATACATAATGTTTTCTGTCAACTTCAGGATCATTTTAGAACGAAAAGCTTTAATAAAGCAAATACCTAAGCCACCTAGATCGATGAAACTTGAGCTAATGACTTACAATAGCCAATAAAGTTGATACAAATCTGCCAAGCAGTGGCATAGGCACAGTTATTGTAGAATATTGTCACTGATGTAAAAGAATCGGTGCTTAATTTTTCTCACAATTATTGTGTACATTTTCACTCAATATTGAGCATTTTGATAATTTTACTCATTTGTGATAATATTTGAACTAAAACTGAGTATTTTCACTCAAATATAGGTACCCGTTCAATAAATTCTCCAGATAAACTCATATTTGGCATTCTTGTACCTAAATTGTAGTAAGTAAATGTCCTGATTATTGAGTGAGCCCACCCCAATCTATGGTTGTCTTTGTCTATTCCCATCATCCCTACTAGGTCATCTCGAGGCGTGGTGTATGGCGTGTAGTGCTGGACAAGCGTTTGTTATTCCTTTTATTTTGTTGAAAATTATGTTTAAATGCAGTGGTTTGATTACAATAATCAAAAACAATAATATATTGAGTATCGATTAATATTTGGTTAAATAAACGGATAGTTAAATTGTTACCCATACTTACTTACGTATATGTAACGTACAATATAGGTTATGGTTAAGGCAATCTTTTTTTTATACTCAGTATTATTTTGAAAAAGTGCAAAAAAATTTATTTCTGCTGTTTTGAAAAATCGGCGACTACTTTGGGAATATTGCGAAAAGTACCAATGTTTGTAGGTTTCTTTTAGCTCAATATATACCCAAACCAAGGCCCTTAGATACTTGAAAATTGAATCACATGTAGAAGGGCTCTCAAACTTTTAAACGCTTTTTGAAAAATTCGGATCTGTCAATTAGGAGAGCTCTGCCGCTTGTTTAAACATTGGTCGAATTTTTGTACTTATAAACAATTAGAATAACTTTGTGAATATTCAACCAAATCAAATTTTTTAAAATAGGTTTTAAAAGTTCTTGGAAAGACGTTTCTTTAAAAAAAAAACAGATCGATTGGTCAATTAATTACGTAGTTATAGCCGATCAAAGTTAAATTAACTCATTATATTACTAATTTTCGACATATTTTGAAAATAATTGTTGTTTAAACAATTTTAGAATATTTAAATAAATTTATTTTTCATCTTTGATAAACAGTCTTGTAAGTTTATGCACTTACCTTTGAGATAATAAAAAAAAGTTGGTAATAATTAAAGAAAGTTTAAAGATAAATAATTATCGGACTGTTGAAAGGCCAATAATTATTAACGATAGGCAATTGAAAATACGCTAAGTGTGTTTTATAATTCACGAGACATCGATTTAAAAAAAAATCATCAAAATCGGACCTCTAGAAGCCGAGATATTAAAAATTTTTGAGCGCGTCGCGGTTTTGAACTGGCCGATTCAATTTCGAGCAGGCCAAAGCGGCCGCGCTCTCTGCTTCCCCCACCACCACCACCCGTACAATTTTCTTGAATTTCTCGTTTGCATAAATAACTTTAAACACGTTTTAAAGTAGGTTGCCAATGAAGAAAAGTATTGCAACTTAGACCTGATAAGTACTCGGAATACAAAAGTTATTTTTCGAAAAATTAGCCCGGATGTCCCAGTACATTTAGTGTAAATGACGGTTAACTTTGATCAGCTATAACTACGTAACTAATTGACCACTCGATCTGTTTTTTTTTAAAGAAGCGTCTTTCCAATAACTTTTAAAACCTTCTTTAAAATATTTGATTTGATTGAATATTCATAGTTATTCTAATTGTTTATAAGTATACAAAATTTCGACCAATGTTTAAACAAGCGTCAGAGCTCTCCTAATTGACGGATCGAATTTTTCAAAAAGCATTTGAAAGCTTGAGAGTCCTTCTATATGTGACTAAATTTTCAAGTATCTAAGGGCCTTGGTTTTTGCACAATTTTGAAGATTTGCAATTTTTTTTCAAAATTAGGATTGCAAAATTATTATGCAAAATCTATCGAACCGTTTGATGAAATTTGGTGGGATAATTCTACATAACATGAAGTTTTCTTGAACCAAGTATGAAGGTCCTATAACCAATTTAAAGACCCCAAAAAAATTACCTAAAAAGTAGTTTTTTAACCCCATTTTTGGCGATTTTTTCGATTTTTACAATAATAATCATGATTCATTCGATGTGTAAATAGTCATATTTTGCAAAAAAAATTTATTACAAACATGTTTTTCCTCTTCCATTTTCACCTAAAATCAATTATTGAAAAGATACATAATTAAATACGAAGAAAAATATAACATTTTTCGAATTTTTTAACATATTGTGCCGCCAAAAGTTAAGCCCACGTTTTTTTATGCACATAGAAAAATTTTAATTTTTAGTGATATTTGAAAGCCAAAAAGCCAAAAATTTCTGTGGATATACGATTCACCCAAACCAAAACAGATACCGCCTAGTCCAGAGGTCGGCAAGTAATTTTAGGTGGGGTCCGGATACNGAATGATTTTCTAATCATATTTCTTATTTTTTTATTTTAATTTGGACTCAAATTTAATCTGCTTACTAATTAAGAAGTCAAAACACTCACACAATTGTAAAATACTAGAAAAAATGATAAGATTGACACTTAAACGTAATAAAACATTTTTTAAATAATTTATTTGAGTAATTTATACTTTCAAAAAATATTTGGCGGTCCAGTATTCTACCTTGCGCGGTCCGGACCTGGACCGCGGTCCGCCAGTTGCCGACTCTTGGCCTAGTCTATAGCTATAAGTTTAGAAAAGAAACAGATTTTTCTGGAAAACTGTTAAAGATAAGCATAGACAACCTTATATCAGTCGAAAGGGCATTCAATTTTGCATTCACCCATGACAATTAATATGGGTCATTCCATTTGAAAAAAAAAAGTTTTTCAACTCATAAGATTATTAAATGTAGGTTTCAGTATTTCCGAGGTGAATAACGTACACGTTTTGCTCACAGATAACAAGATAGAGTAATTTATGCCAAAACGAACTGTGAAAACTGCAGGTTTCTAACTCTTAGGGTTTAGACGCTATCTAGCCTCATTTAGAGAGCTGAAATCGTGATTTTTTTCAAAAACAACTGATTATCTCGAAAGCGGTAAGTTTTAAAAACCATGCACATTTAATAAACGCTACCTAATATTAAACAAGGAATTCAAAAATGCAATAATATACAGGGTGTTCCATTTAAAATAACAAAGTTGAGTAGCGCCCGCTTGAAATGGAACACCCTGTATATCGTATAGTGAGGCGTGTAAAAAAATGGATGAGGATTTACTTGGAGGTATCAACTTACATTAAAAAATATTTTCTGAATATTTTGAAATTTCAATATTTTTTTGTAATTTCAACATTTGGACATTTGAAATATTCAATGTGAAATTGTAAAAACGATAACGCACAAAAATTTAGAAAAATTTGATTTTATTTTTAAAAATTGAATTTCTTTACAATTTTTTTTTTTCGATATTTGATGAGTATTTAACACAAAATTGTGAGAAAAATAACACAAATAATTTTTTTCTTAAACATACCAAATGGCCCTTGAAGAGGATTGATTCAAGTTTTCAAAACCCACCTTCCATTCGCTATACAATGAGGTATCGATAATAAAATAAGGTGACTCTTCACTCAATGGCCGATATTTCAATGAGAAATAATTGTACAGCAAATAAAAAAAAGCAAATTGAGGATGCAGAATCCGGTTAAATGACCCCAGGGCAGTTTAAAAAAAAAAATTGTAAAATTTTTCATCTCAAAATTTCAGAACTAGAATCTTCAAGTTAGAGCCTTTCAAAAATCACTAAAAAAAATTTTGGAAATTGCTACCATTATTTTTTTTACCGAGTATATAAACGTTTCCTTATTTTGCAGGCGGTGATGCCGTCTAACATCAAGAGTGTTTGTGTGAATCACGTGCATCAAGTCACGACTAACCAGGCCTTAGCGATGGAATCTTTCAACACCATGATCTTGATGATGGCCGTTGCCAGTGCCACTGATCCCGTGAACGTCCATCTCGAGGAGTCGCTGTATCTGAGGGTCGCATTCATCGTGACGGTTCTAGTTATCACCATGGACCCTTACACTCACGCAGGAAAGAATCCCGCAAGGTCCCTCTCGCCAACCTTACTCTTCAACGAGTGGGAGGACCAGTGGTTGTACCAGATAGGACCTTTCTGTGGAGCTGCGTTAGGAGCTTTGTTGTATCGTTTCATATTTAACGTTCATGATAAGAAGTCGTTGCATTACAAACTCCTGAAGCTGTTCCCACAACGAGAGAGAGTTAGTAGTTAATAAAAATTGTTGTTATTTTAAGTCAAACTCTGTTTAATTTAATTGTGTAAGTATTAGCCTAAGTGGATTTGTTCAGTAGATAACTTCAATAAATGAAATTATCAGTGTCAGAATAGTAGGCAGTGACTCATTTTAAACATCAGATCCGTGTGACGGTTAATGAGTAGGGGGAATGTGATTCCTTGGGCGTATCATTTTAGAGGGTTCCCAAAATTGTTAGATACAGAAGAATAAATATGACGATTATAACTTATTTAATTCAAGTTCGATTAGTATCTCATTTTGCACACCCACTATCGGCCAGTTTTACAATCGTTGGTTATCTTTTTTAGTAAGGTAATCTTGACCCCAGAGTTATCTTGTGGTTAAACAATTCAACTGTTTCACAACAGCCATTACGTCTTCAAGTAAGCCAACCTGGAGTTAAGCTGATTTTTAGAATGTTATTACGAATTTATTGCAATAGATACTTGACCAAATTTAGAAGAATAGGAAGAACTAACCTGTAGTGACATATTTTGTGACAGTTTTCAGTACCTGTCTACTTAATTTACGTATTATTTAGTATAATATACTGTGCTTTTCAACTTTTTTGCATGGAAGATAAGTGCAATAATAAGAATAATAATAATTCTCACCACTCTACTTGTTGTGGCTTTGCTAACTTCACAGAAAACTGGAGAGGTTCTTAGAAAAGATTCATTGGCAAAAAAAATCTTATGTCAGGAGTAGCTATTCTCTAGCATTGAGATTGAGTTATTTCTATTTATAAAATAAAAAGATAGGTATTGTAATTTTCAAAATATACATATAGAAATATAGAACATGTATCTTTGCGTACGGAGAGTTAGATACACAAGGATGATAGTTAAGAAACAACTAATTTTAACGACAGTAACATACAGTTGAATGATTTGAATATAACATTAATAAAACTCGTTTTATAGAAAAAAACTTAACGGATTTTTTTATAGAAATATCATCACGAAGATGATCCGGATTGAAGAATAGGATTTTGTGATATCATGTCTAACAGAATTACAGAAAATCAAAATATACTTTACAATATCTGTTTCAGTGATGAGTGTACGTTTTTTCTCAATGGTACAGTGATTAGGCATAGTATTCGTTATTGGTCGGGTGAAAACGCTCATTGTGTTAGGGAACCGCACACTCAGTATCCAGAAAAGCTGAACGTCTAGAAATATTGGGTAATAACATAGTTGGTCTATTTTTTTTTAGATGGCACTTTGACTGGAGCCAGCTATTTACGTTTGTTGGAAAATCATATTCATCTCATGATCACATAAATTCTCTAGAATGATGATCAGCTGGATGACGTTCCAACAATACGGAGCTCTACCTTTTGAGCGACAAGTTCGGGTTTATTTGGACCAAAATTTTCCAGGACGATGGATAGGTAGGCGTAGGGCTATGAAATGGCCAGCTCGGTTTCCCGATTTGAGTCCAAACAACTTTTTTCTCTGGGAACATCTCAAATCAGTGGTTTTTGCAAGCCAACCCGAAAATCTTGAAGATATAAGACAATGTATAATATATGTACACAATGTATACAGTACGCGCCTAAACTATGGAATAAATTCAGTAAAAACGAAACAAATTTTTTTAGGGAAAAATCCTCGAACAGGTCGATTTTTAATTTAAAATATACATATTTTATCATAAAAGGCGATTTTCAACCGTAATTTGTTTACGAGTAATGACGTCATCGACATTTTTTTTGAAAGATCGTTTCATTGTCGATCCGACAGTATTAAAATGTTGCCATCTTACATAGGAAAGTTTTCGAGTAAATGACGATTGAATGTTAGAAAATCCAAATAATTAAAATAAAGTAAAAACATTATCAAAGTTAGTTTTTCGAAATGCCTGAAGTTTTTTATGGATCACGTAGATGTAAATCTTTACAAAGTGTCACTGTCATACCGATTTTCTAGGTATTGTAACCGATATAAAAATTATTGTTGAATTTAAAGTATTATGACACATTTAACTGTCACACAAAGAATTGAAATTTTAATTCTTATCGGATGCGGGGATAAGACTAGAACGAAGCAGGAAGTTTGCGATTTATTTAATGAAAAACATCTAGATCGCCGTATCAGCCAATCAACAGTCAGTAAGATATAATCTAAATTTAGAGAAACAGGCGATGTTGTAGATATTCCAAAACCTGGACGTCCAAGAGTTAGTGAAGATCACAAACAGAACATTTTGATAAGTATGGTAGATAATTCTCATAATACTTCACGATTGGTTGTATTAAACAATGAAATTAGTCTGAGGATTTACTTGGAGGTATCAACTTACATTAAAAAATATTTTAGGAATATTTTGAAATTTCAATATTTTTTTGTAATTTCAACATTTGGACATTTGAAATATTCAATGTGAAATTGTAAAAACGATAACGCACAAAAATTTAGAAAAATTTGATTTTATTTTTAAAAATTGAATTTCTTTACAATTTTTTTTTTTCGATATTTGATGAGTATTTAACACAAAATTGTGAGAAAAATAACACAAATAATTTTTTTCTTAAACATACCAAATGGCCCTTGAAGAGGATTGATTCAAGTTTTCAAAACCCACCTTCCATTCGCTATACAATGAGGTATCGATAATAAAAGAAGGTGACTCTTCACTCAATGGCCGATATTTCAATGAGAAATAATTGTACAGCAAATAAAAAAAAGCAAATTGAGGATGCAGAATCCGGTTAAATGACCCCAGGGCAGTTTAAAAAAAAAAATTGTAAAATTTTTCATCTCAAAATTTCAGAACTAGAATCTTCAAGTTAGAGCCTTTCAAAAATCACTAAAAAAAATTTTGGAAATTGCTACCATTATTTTTTTTACCGAGTATATAAACGTTTCCTTATTTTGCAGGCGGTGATGCCGTCTAACATCAAGAGTGTTTGTGTGAATCACGTGCATCAAGTCACGACTAACCAGGCCTTAGCGATGGAATCTTTCAACACCATGATCTTGATGATGGCCGTTGCCAGTGCCACTGATCCCGTGAACGTCCATCTCGAGGAGTCGCTGTATCTGAGGGTCGCATTCATCGTGACGGTTCTAGTTATCACCATGGACCCTTACACTCACGCAGGAAAGAATCCCGCAAGGTCCCTCTCGCCAACCTTACTCTTCAACGAGTGGGAGGACCAGTGGTTGTACCAGATAGGACCTTTCTGTGGAGCTGCGTTAGGAGCTTTGTTGTATCGTTTCATATTTAACGTTCATGATAAGAAGTCGTTGCATTACAAACTCCTGAAGCTGTTCCCACAACGAGAGAGAGTTAGTAGTTAATAAAAATTGTTGTTATTTTAAGTCAAACTCTGTTTAATTTAATTGTGTAAGTATTAGCCTAAGTGGATTTGTTCAGTAGATAACTTCAATAAATGAAATTATCAGTGTCAGAATAGTAGGCAGTGACTCATTTTAAACATCAGATCCGTGTGACGGTTAATGAGTAGGGGGAATGTGATTCCTTGGGCGTATCATTTTAGAGGGTTCCCAAAATTGTTAGATACAGAAGAATAAATATGACGATTATAACTTATTTAATTCAAGTTCGATTAGTATCTCATTTTGCACACCCACTATCGGCCAGTTTTACAATCGTTGGTTATCTTTTTTAGTAAGGTAATCTTGACCCCAGAGTTATCTTGTGGTTAAACAATTCAACTGTTTCACAACAGCCATTACGTCTTCAAGTAAGCCAACCTGGAGTTAAGCTGATTTTTAGAATGTTATTACGAATTTATTGCAATAGATACTTGACCAAATTTAGAAGAATAGGAAGAACTAACCTGTAGTGACATATTTTGTGACAGTTTTCAGTACCTGTCTACTTAATTTACGTATTATTTAGTATAATATACTGTGCTTTTCAACTTTTTTGCATGGAAGATAAGTGCAATAATAAGAATAATAATAATTCTCACCACTCTACTTGTTGTGGCTTTGCTAACTTCACAGAAAACTGGAGAGGTTCTTAGAAAAGATTAATTGGCAAAAAAATGTTGTCAGAAGTAGCTATTCTCTGGCATTGAGATTGAGTTATTTCTACATATAAAATAAAAAGATAGGTATTGTAATTTTCAAAATATACATATAGAAATATAGAACATGCATCTTTGCGTACGGAGAGTTAGATGCACAAGGATGATAGTTAAGAAACAACTAATTTTAATGACAGCAAAATGAATGATTTGAATATAACCTTAATAAAACTCGTTTTATAGAAAAAACTTAACGGATTTTTTTATAGAAATATGATCACGAAGATGATCCGGATTGAAGAATAGGATTTTGTGATATCATGTCCAACAGAATTACAGAAAATCAAAACATACTTTACAATATCTGTTTCAGTGATGAGTGTACGTTTTTTCTCAATGGTACAGTGATTAGGCATAATATTCGTTATTGGTCGGGTGAAAACGCTCATTGTGTTAGGGAACCGCACACTCAGTATCCAGAAAAGCTGAACGTCTGGAAATATTGGGTAATCACATAGTTGGTCTATTTTTTTTTAGATGGCACTTTGACTGGAGCCAGCTATTTTCGTTTGTTGGAAGATCATATTCATCTCATGATCACATAAATTCTCTAGAATGATGATCAGCTGGATGACGTTCCAACAATACGGAGCTATACCCCATTTTGAGCGACAAGTTCGGGTTTATTTGGATCAGAATTTTCCAGGACGATGAATAGGTAGGCGTAGGGCTATAAAATGGCCAGCTCGGTTTCCCGATTTGAGTCCAAACGACTTTTTTCTCTGGGAACAACCCAAATCAGTGGATTTTGCAAGCCAACCCGAAAATCTTGAAGATTTAAGACAATGTATAATATATGTACACAATGTATACAGTACGCGCCTAAACTATGGAATAAATTTAGTAAAAACGAAACAAATTTTTTTAGGGAAAAATCCTCGAATAGGTCGATTTTTAATTTAAAAAATAGATATTTTAGCATAAAAGGCGATTTTCAACCGTCATTTGTTTACGAGTAATGACGTCATCGACATTTTTTTTGAAAGATCGTTTCATTGTCGATCCGACAGTATTAAAATGTTGCCATCTTACATAAGAAAGTTTTCGAGTAAATGACGATTGAATGTTAGAAAATCCAAATCAACTAAAATAAAGCAAAAACATTATCAAATTTAGTTTTTCGAAATGCCTGAAGTTTTTTATGGATCACGTAGGTGTAAATCTTTACAAAGTGTCACTGTCATACCGANTAATTAATTCCCGACTTAGACCGTCGGATGCCCGTGACTCTGTAGTCCCCGGACTATTATCTAGTAACCCAGCTAATCGTCCCGAAACCCGACTACTGACTCCCTAGTCCCTGCAACCACTTTGGACTCCCTGAGTCCTACAACTATTTTCGGATCCCGGATCCTCGCAATAATCCCCCGATTCCCGGACCCCCGCAACGACTCTGTAGTCCCCGCAACGACTGACTCTAGTAAAATATGGCCCAAACAAGACCTACTGTCCTGCACTAGAAAATAATACTTCCAATTCCGCGAGCCCCGTAACGACTGACTCCTTTTTCAGATTCTCCAAGCTCCCGATTTTTCCGATGCTTTAACCTCGCCCTGTATGCTAAAACTCTCCTAATTAAAACATGGCCGAATCGATCCCACCAATTAATTATTTCATTTTTTTCAATAAATTATTCCCACTTAAGAGTGTTGTCTTTTATCATAAAAAGAGGGTGTAAACTATACCGTCGACCAGTACTAAAAAGGCGTAACGGCTCCTTTCTGTAACCGTAGCTTTTTCCTCAAGGCCCGAAAGTTCTCAGGAACCGTTATCTTTTCAAAAGTTGTTGAAATGACAGTTTTCGAAAGGAGTCATGTTAGAGATAAAATTTAGCACCTTCATATCCGGCCAGATTCCGTAACTTTGGAGATTTGTTTATTTTAAATCACACCGAACTACTTTACGATGCCGCGCCTTTCATCCAAGTCCGTGGGAACGGCTTCTTTCTCAGCGAACTATACCATCGCCTGTTTCTAGCCCTTGGTTTAACTCAACTAGGTACCTACTATACAGTATGTCTATATCTACTAGATTTGCGATTTACCACATCCGCACTATGCGCGCCTTGTTCGAGATTTTCTGGACAATTGTTTTCCTAGGAGGTGGATCGGCAGACGAGGACCGATGGAATGGCCCGCGAGATCCCCAGATCTTACACCCCTGGACTATTTCTTATGGGGCCAAAGTGTACGTTAATAGACCACATAATTTAGAAGAACTCCAAAATTGTATTATAGATGAAATACACAGAAATAATTCATAACGTGCAAGAAGAATTTCTACACAGACTTGCGTACGTATTGTCAAGAAGTCGGTGGGTGGCAACTGTATTTGCTTGACATAGAAATTGTTATTTTTTTAATGAATAAAATTTACGTTTTCTTACATTCAATCGTCATTTACCCGAAAACTTTCCTATGTAAGAACCAAGAAAATAAAAGGGGGTTGCTATTTAAAAAAAATGTCGATGAAGTCATTACTCGAAAACAAATGACGGTTGAAAAACGCCTTTTATGCTAAAATATGTATTTTTTTAATTAAAAATCGACCTGTTCGAGGATTTTTCCCCAAAAAAAATTGTTTCGTTTTTACTGAATTTATTCCATACTTTAGGCGCGTACTGTATAAAAATACAAAATTCCAAAAATTTTATTTCAATGTTTTTTTGGAAACGAATAACGAATTTTTAATTTTTTTTCGGATTCAAAGTCAGTATTAAAAGAGCTTTGAGCTTTCAAACGATGTATCACACGCCCTGGACTGCCATTTGAAATTTCAAAGTTGATACCTCGATCTACGAGGAGGTGGCAACTAGAAAATAAGTAATGATGTAAGTCGATGATCCCCTCAAATTAAAAATCGACGTGTTTTTGAAGTTTCTTCAAAACTTCATGTTACACGAAATGTTCAGGTGGAAAGTTTTATATAAGACACCCTGTACATTTCATATAAATCAATCCTTCATTGCATTCTAATCATATGTCAATGTTACAAATAAGTACGGTGCGACCGTCAACTTTGAGTTCAAATGGACGAAAACGGCGAATTAACAAGTGATAGAAAGGATTCCAGTTTTCCCCCTATACTGATTTGTTTCTTGGGCGAATTTTTCGGCACAGGAATTCTCATGTGGTTGGGTTGCATGGGATGCCTGGAACTGTTTGGGGTAGGACCTGTTATACCAGCATTTTCCTTTGGTTTGGCCATAACTGCGATACTTCAAACCTTTGAGCACTTAGTTCCAGTTCATATAAACCCTGCAGTTACAATTGGACAATTGATTTTAGGACATATTGACCTCATCCATACGGGAATATATATAGTAGGGCAGTACTGTGGAGCAACAGCCGGATTTGCATTTTTAATGGTATTTATATTACTTTATCAATAAAATCAATACTTATCTTAATTTCAGTCAATGAATCAACCGACCACAAAGGTCTATGACAATGTAGATTATGAAACTAATAATTGGTCTACATAGGAATAACTATTTATGTAACAAATGTGAAAATAATTCTGCGACGGAATATTCAATATTCAGGTGTCAAAGAATTTGGCATACATATGACAAGTTTTTATATTAATTAATGGGAAATACGCATTTTTTTCTGATGAATTTAAAAATACGCGATGTAAAATTAGATGACAATTTTAGGATGACAGATTTTGACAGATGATTCCGTCATTGTAACATTTTCCAATAACGTTCGTACTTTTATGTAAATATTGTTTTTTCAGTCATCCCTACAAAAATACGGTAAAGGTTGCCGTGATTAAAATCTGGAAAAGAAGCATTTTGCGAAATATTTTTAGTACATAATACCTTATAGTCCAATAAATAAGCCTTTAAATCGAAATTTTGGTCAATTTGCCTCAATTTTTGATATGAGCTAGTTTGAGGTATATTATAACAATAAGTGACAGTAATTTTTTGTTCAACCCCCGGCCAAGGGTGAAAAAAGATAAAACAAAGGGTTTTTTCAAGATAACTCAAAAAGAGTAAGGGCTAGAAAAAAATTTCGTATAAAAGTTGTAAAGCATACAATTTTACATAAAAATGGCATCTTGACTTTTTCTTGTACTATTAAAATTAACAGAGTTAGGGTGGCTAGAAGTTAAGGGAAGATTTCAGAAATTTCAAAAATTATAACAAGCAGCAAAATTAATGAATTTTGTAATTTTGTTTTTCAATCTACTCTAAAAAATGTAACATTTCTTTTCAGCGAAATAGATATATCTTTTAATTTTTAATAAGAAAGTTATAACAATTTCAAATTTTTAATAGTTAATAATTTTAATGATTTAACAAAACTAAAACATTTTTTTTTCTATACCTACTATTCGATTGGTTATTTGAAATAATGAAAAGTTGCCTTCGAATTTTTTACGTTTTTAAGCAGATATAAATTTATTTACCTTTTTATCTTTTAGATCCTAAGACAAAAAATCACGTTCGCTTTGCCGCACTCATGGTAGTCGTGGACAACTCGTATGCCTATGACAGAGATAGATTATTTCGTTCGTTATTGCCAATGCGCGTGCATCAGTAAACGTGTGTGTCTTTAAATTATTGTATGCTCAATATCCATTGTTAATCTCAAAAAAGTAAATATTATTAAGGACTAATATTTTTTGTTGATTAAATTTTGTAAAAGCTCGATATTTTTACGCATTCTTGTCTATATAAAACATGTGGAAATTTATTTATTAATATTTGCAAACTTGTAGTCTGAATTATATTAATAATAACATAGTGGTAACAATAACATAAATATATATCTTATAATTTCCTGTCCAAAACATTAAGAAAACAAGAAATTTTCTTAGAAGGAAACTGCCCCAACCCGAACACTCTGCTTTTCAAGACTTTTATATATGCTGTAGATAGTGTAGAACATAAAAAATTAAGAGACACGTATTTTTTTTATCGGCGGAAAAACATATTTACGGTGTGAAATCCACCCTCAAAGTTCGCCCCCCAAAACAGTTTTTTCAAAATTTCTGGGGTTCTAATCAATATTTTGAAATAAAACAAAATGGAAATTACTTATTATAAAAACAACCTTTATTTTTTATTTCAGAAAAACTATATTTTTATTTATAAAAAAATTATATTTACTCAAAAAGAATTAAAAATATGATTTATGTAAACAAATTGACAAAATGAAATTGACCTGTTTCGGGGTTTTCGTTAAAATCTCTCTTTAGGGGGTGAGCAACAAATTTGAAATTGTTATAACTTTCTTATTAAAAATAAAAAAATATACCTATTTCTCTGAACATTACATTACGTTACATTTTTTAGAGTAGATTGAAAAAAAAATTACAAAATTCATTCATTTTTCTGCTTGTTATGATTTTTTAAATCATAAATATCATCATTAAAATTTAAATTTTTCTGAAATCTTCCCTTAACTTCTAGCCTCCCTAACTCTGTTAATTTTAATAACACAAGAAAAAATCAAGAGGCCATTTTCATGTAGAATTGTATGCTTTACAACTTCTATATGACACTTTTTTTTCTAGCCCTTACCCCTTCTGAGTTATCTTGAAAAATCCCTTTGTTTTATCTTTTTTCACCCTTGGCCGGGGGTTGTACAAAAAATTACTGTCACTTATTGTCATAACATACCTCAAACTAACTCATATCAAAAATTCAGGCAAGTTGACCAAAATTTCGATTTAAAGGCTTGTTTAATTGGACTATTATTTTTAGGACCGTACACGAGAACATTTTTTTCTGAACTCTTAATTAAGAATTTTCAAATCAAATATTATCTGATGTTTTTTTTTCAGTAAGCAAAACTAGCTTTCTGAAAAAAAATTTGCTAATAGATACCTAGCTATTAATTAAATATTACACTTTTAGAGTACACTCCTAAAGGACTGAATGCTTCGAGAACTTAAATCATAATGTAAGACAGTGAACTATCATGAGGACGGCTAAAAATATTCCTTACTATGTTACTAGCCAGCGAAATTATTAAAAAAATATTTTATCGAATTATTTTGTTTCTAAGCAACAACCGTAACACAAAAACTCGAATTATTTTACGTACTTGTTACATAAACAGCTATTCTATGTAACCAGCTCAAAATTTAACTGAAACACCTAAGCGTCAACTTTTTTTGAGAAAAACGCTTCGAAACACCACTTTTCAGATTTAGTTGCACATTTTTTATATCGATCTAATTTGCGTCGTTTTTATGTTTTCAATTAGCCTTTTATAACAAAACCTAAGAAAATTGTGATAGTTATTTTTAATTCTTTATTTGTTCCGAGATGTTTATGATGTTAAAATGCTTAACTATTTAATTTGGTTGGCCTTATCATGATAAATATTAATTCTTGTATCTTGTTATTTAATACATTCATACCCTACCTTACGTTTTTTGCTGTTAAGTTTTAATATTAAGGGTCACTGTACGCTTGTGGCAAAATAAGGTGCGGCTCCGTTGCGGTAACGGAACGGTGATCTGTCCATAGGTAACTCACAGGTCCATTTGTTATTACATATTAGATTTGCGCCAACAGAGTGACAATACAGGGTCGGAAAGTCCCCATGGTTCATCGGCCGTTACGTGGAGCGATAAAGAAAGTCATAGAAATCCGTGCGATAGTGAAAGATGGCTATAATGAAAGCGTCTAATAGTCACCGCCCTTTTCGCCCTTCCACAAATAAGATCCACTTCTTATTTGTGGAAGGGCGAAATGGGCGGTGATTATTAGACGCCTTCATTATAGCCATAACGTCAACTTTCGCCAGAAATCCCAATGATACAAATTTTCATAACTTTTCACCCCCCCCCCCAAAAAATCAACCCTCCGCCGCCCCTACTCACGTATTTATTTTTTTTTTAGATTTTTAATAAGCCCTTTTATCATTTCCATTCATAAAAGTCCAGGTAATAATTTTTTTTCTCCTTAAGTGTAATTTGGTTGGATTAAAAATCATTGTGATCTATTTGTGAATCAGTAAATAAGATGTTTCTAATAGTAGCGTTCTATTTTAACGCGCCATATCGAATCGCCATAATTAATAATTTTCATTAAATTTTATCATCTACTGAAATGCATGCGCCTTAAACGCTAGTCAATCTCCGCAACGGCACCGCACCTTACTTTGCCGCGCGTGTACAACGGGCCTAATACATGTTTATTTATGAAGGCCGTGATGCCATGGCACCAAGAGGACCTGTGCGTGCTAAAACTAGGCAGATACATGAACTCCGCTAAAGGCTTCTTCATAGAGTTCGGCGCCACGGTGGTCCTAATGTTCGTGGTTTGCGGCGCAGGTGACGTAAAAAACGAAAAATATAAGGACTCCATAGCTCTCAAGATTGGCTTGATCGTTTCGGGATTGGTCTTCAGCACCGCACCTTTCACCGGGGCCGGCTTGAATCCTGCGAGGGCTTTTCCTCCCGCTTTGTTTTACAACTACTGGACAAATATCTGGTTGTACGAGTTGGCGCCGTTTGCGGGAATGATCGTCGCCGCGGTGATCTACAGATTTGTATTCAGTTCCCAGGAGAAGTACTCTTTGCATTCGGCAATTAAGCGCAAATGCGCTTGGTGTTCAGTTTAATGTTGTTCATTTTGTGTATGTGACGTTTTTTTTTTGTTAGAATCTTGATATACAGGAAATAAATATAAGTGGCGAAACTCTCGTAGTTTCAATTATGCGCTTCAACCCCAAAAATAGTTTTCATATAATTAACAATATTGTTTGAAGTTTATTTAAGGTACAGTATTCGTTTTCTTGNTAAAATAAATAATAATTTTTTTCCGTAGGATCGATTAGTGTACTTATTTTTTTTTAATTTCGATGAATTCATAGATATACAGTGTGTCCAAGATAAGGATGGGATAACATTAGGATCTAGGAAACGGTAAGAGATACATGGTGGCTCAGATTAGAAAAATGTTGTGTTTTTTACACCTAACAATATGCCGTTTAGAAAGTTTTAAAATTCCTGGTAGTTCCGGAGCTATTCGGAAAAACCCGAAATTTTGCAAAATTGTTTAATTTTTTCTGGCTTTATTTGAGAAAGAATTTTAAAATAAATTACATATTTACAATGTCACTTTTTTCACTCTATACAATGGCGTCAACATTTTTGCAATTCGACGTTTCGTCTTCGAGGGGCCATCATGGGGTTAATTTTTTTAAATACGTCGCTGCTATTTTTATGACAAAATCTAAAGTTATTTTTATATCTGAATTAGAGGATATTACTATTGTAACGGCTTAAAAAGTTTTTAACTTGCTTCAGCTATCATTTAAAATTTTTTCTGGGTACGGCTCTGAACGCATTCAAAATATCTATTGGATGAAGTCATAACAGTATAAGTCAATACCGCACAAAATAACCAACAATTTTTTTACTACTATTATCAATACTAATTAGAAATAATAAAATATTTCATAAATTCGTATTATTTTTTTATTAGGTACAACTTTTTAAATTATTGATTAAACAAAATTGTTGGATATTTTGTGCTGTATTGACTTTTATTCTCTTCTCTCTCTCCTTTCCAATAGATACAGGTATTTTGAAAACATTCAGAGCCGTACTCAGGAAAAATTTTAAATGATAGCTAAAAACCTTTTTAAGCGATTACAATAGTAATATCATCTAATTCAGAATTAAATTTATCATTTGTGCATTTGTAATTCGGCTTAGATGTTCATAGCAATATTGTACAAAAATAAAGTTTTGGGTCAAACAATGAGACACCGTTTTGTTTTTATTTTTTTCCGTAGAATTGAAAGGTGTAATCAGTTTTTGAATGTTTTTTAATTTAAACAAATTATCAACAATTCATTGCTGCAAGTCATTTTATATTTTTTTTGCATTTTTGAGCATATTTTTGAACTGTGATTACAGATTTTTTTATTTCACCAAAAAGTATATGTCAAAACGAAAAAAATGATTACTTGCAGAACTGGGTACGATGATTTTTCTTAGTAGAATTTTTCTTTGAAAAAAAAGTATTTCAGGCCGAAAAAAATGAATATCTCAGAAAGGTCTTGATATTTTTATCTAAAAAAATGTATGGATATTTAAGACACAGAAAGGTATACTTTCAGCAAGTTTCGTTAAAATTAAATTATTTGTGCGGCAATGAGAAATAAAAAACGAAAAATCAGAAAAAAACTGTTTTTCGGAAATTTTGAGGTTATGTTAAAAAGTGACTTCTACAAAAGTTGTAGATTTTTGCTTGATCTACAACTTTTATATTGGATACTTTTTTGTTTGACGTCAACTTTCGCCAGAAATCCCAATGATACAAATTTTCATAACTTTTCAACCCCCCAAATCAACCCTCCGCCGCCCCTACTCACGTATTTATTTTTTTTTAGACTTATTATAAGTCCTTTTATCATTTTCACTTATAAAAGTCCAGGTAACAATTTTTTTTCTCCCTAAGTGTAATTTGGTTGGACTAAAAATCATTGTGATCTATTTGTGAATCAGTAAATAAGATGTTTCTAATAGTAGCGTTCTATTTTAACGCGCCATATCGAATCGCCATAATTAATAATTTTCATTAAATTTTATCATCTACTGAAATGCATGCGCCTTAAACGCTAGTCAATCTCCGCAACGGCACCGCACCTTACTTTGCCGCGCGTGTACAACGGGCCTAATACATGTTTATTTATGAAGGCCGTGATGCCATGGCACCAAGAGGACCTGTGCGTGCTAAAACTAGGCAGATACATGAACTCCGCTAAAGGCTTCTTCATAGAGTTCGGCGCCACGGTGGTCCTAATGTTCGTGGTTTGCGGCGCAGGTGACGTAAAAAACGAAAAATATAAGGACTCCATAGCTCTCAAGATTGGCTTGATCGTTTCGGGATTGGTCTTCAGCACCGCACCTTTCACCGGGGCCGGCTTGAATCCTGCGAGGGCTTTTCCTCCCGCTTTGTTTTACAACTACTGGACAAATATCTGGTTGTACGAGTTGGCGCCGTTTGCGGGAATGATCGTCGCCGCGGTGATCTACAGATTTGTATTCAGTTCCCAGGAGAAGTACTCTTTGCATTCGGCAATTAAGCGCAAATGCGCTTGGTGTTCAGTTTAATGTTGTTCATTTTGTGTATGTGACGTTTTTTTTTTGTTAGAATCTTGATATACAGGAAATAAATATAAGTGGCGAAGCTCTCGTAGTTTCAATTATGCGCTTCAACCCCAAAAATAGTTTTCATATAATTAACAATATTGTTTGAAGTTTATTTAAGGTACAGTATTCGTTTTTTTGTGAAAAAATTTAAAAAAAATGTTAAATTATAAAAAATAAATTAGAAAATGATAGCAATTTGGCAAGTAGAACTAACTTAAGTATAGGATGTACAATGGATTTATTAAGTTTATGGTGTATTTTCAATTAAGTAATGAATTTTATCAACGAGATTTCGGAATGGCAATTGGGATTTCATTATCACCAATTTTAAATAATATTTTTATGGATTTTATGGAAGAAAACTATGTTTATTTCCTCAATGGTAAAAGTCCAAATTGCAAAAATATCATCTACATATCTCCACCAAACAGAAGGTTTTTTATTTAGATTCTTATCATAGTTTTTTCTTCCATAAAATCCATAAAAATATTACTTAAAATTGGTGATAATGAAGACCCAACTGCCATTCCGAAATTTCGTTGAATTTAAGTAAAAAGCCTTCTGTTTGGTGGAGATATGTAGACGATATTTTTGCAATTTGGACTTTTACCATTGAGGAAATAAATATAATTCTAGATAATATTAATAATAACGAACCAACAATTAAATTTACTTTGTAAATTACAGCAATAATCCATTACTCTTTCTAGATATTTTAATTAAAAAGAATGGCAATTATTTAGAAATAATTGTTTATAGAAAACCAACTCACACTAACACATATCCAAATTTTAATTCAAATTGTCATACTGATATAAAGAAAGGTGTACTTAAATGTTTGTATGATAGAGCCAAATTGATTTCCTCAAAAGATGAAATTTTTAATAATGAATTAACAATTCATAAAGAATGTAGTAGGCAGCGCCGGACTGGCCATAGGGAGAAAAGGGAAAATTCCCGATGGGCCGCGGCCCGAAAGGGCCGCTTTTTCCAACATTTAATTAGATATATTTCAAAAATTTGAAACCTTTTTAGAATGGAAAGCGAAAAAAAAATTCAATTCAATTCAATTTTGTCGCTTTTTAAACTTTGTTTTTTTTTGGGACAATTTATTTAAGAGGCATATGTTCGAAGTACAATTTTTCGTTAAATCTGCTGAAATATTTATTAGTCTTAATAAAACTTGTGTTTGCAAAACATATAATTAAAGGTCACAGGACAGGTTGTTCTATGGATTTTTTCTTTTAAAAGTTAAAAAGGACACAATTTTTTGAAAACTTCACATATGACATTAATTTATATCAGTGAACGATTTAATACCTGCAAGTTCAAAATTTTCAGAAAAGAAGCTCTATAGTAAAAATCGAAAAATTGATCTTATTAAAATTGACTTACTAACTTCAAAACATCCAAGTTTTAGAAATAAGCTTTTACTATAATATTATTTTCAGATTTATCAGATGTATTTTAATCGAAATTGCTGAAATGAATGAAATTTCACATGTATGTTATNATAATTCTAGATAATATTAATAATAACGAACCAACAATTAAATTTACTTTGTAAATTACAGCAATAATCCATTACTCTTTCTAGATATTTTAATTAAAAAGAATGGTAATTATTTAGAAATAATTATTTATAGAAAACCAACTCACACTGACATATATCCAAATTTTAATTCAAATTGTCATACTGATATAAAGAAAGGTGTACTTAAATGTTTGTATGATAGAGCCAAATTGATTTCCTCAAAAGACGAAATTTTTAATAATGAATTACAATTCATAAATAATGTAGTAGGCAGCGCCGGACTGGCCATAGGGAGAAAAGGGAAAATTCCCGATGGGCCGCGGCCCGAAAGGGCCGCTTGGCACAACATTTAATTAGATATACTTCAAAAATTTGAAACCTTTTTAGAATGGAGAGCGACAAAAGAATTCAAAAATTATGTCGCTTTTTAAACTTTATGTTTTTTTTGGGACAATTTATTTAAGAGTCATTTTATATGTTCGAAGTACAATTTTTCGTTAAATCTGCTGAAATATTTATTGGTCTTAATAAAACTTGTGTTTGCAAAACATATAAATAAAGGTAACAACAGTTTGTTCTATGGATATTTTCTTATCCATAAAAAGTCATAATTTTTAGTTTTATTACAAAACTTAGTTAAAAAGGACACAATTTTTTGAAAACGTCACATATGACATTAATTTATATCAGTGAACGATTTATACCTGCAAGTTCAAAATTTTCAGTAAATTGCAGGAAGAAGCCCTATAGTAAAAATCGAAAAAATGATCTTATTAAAATTGACTTACTGACTTCAAAACATCCAAGTTTTAGAAATAAGCTTTTACTATAATATTATTTTCAGATTTGTCAGATGTATTTTAATCGAAATTGCTGAAATGAATGAAATTAAGTTTCACATGTATGTAATTCAATTGCATACTATTAGGTTAATACATATGATTTAACAGTACGCTTTCCTTGGTTTTATTTTCGTACAAATAATTGTGGTTTATTCTAGAATTAAGTTCTTAGATTACAGCTCTCATATTTTCATGTCTTATTTAATATAGAATACAAAATCGTATTCTATGGTTCAAGCTTGATGGATTTAGAAAAGTCTCTAGTAAAAAGTTACCGAGTAAAGCGCTTAAAAGTAGTCGAATGCAAGGTAAAATTATCCACTGAAAAAAA